>NW_010107680.1:23933-39765 GCF_000699245.1 Pterocles gutturalis | reverse complement strand
CAGGAATAAATGTAGTGGGCAGAATAAAGCAGACTCTTGGAGCCTAACTTATTTTTCTTATTCTCTTCAAACAATGTATAGCCTTTCAAGCCTGCCTTTAAAGGACAAAAAAATTCTCTGCATTGAAAAAAGGCTCTTTTTTGCTAAGCCATAGACAAACTTATGTGCCTCTGTAGAAAGGGAAAAGGAGATTGAAACAGCCTTAAGACAACCGAAGTATCTTTTATTTCCTATACTATTTAACTATTACTTTCAGAATCTAGTATTTTGCAGGTAATAAAAAGAGTGAAAATCAATCAAAACAACAGAGCACACCTCCCAGAGGACAAAAAATCTGCAATATATAACTGACATTGCCAGAAAGCAAGTGTTAAAATAACCTGCATCAGGTAGAAGTGCTGCAATAAGAAACGGAGACAAAACACAGAACTATAAAAGAGACAGCTCACATTTTAATTGAAGAATTGAGCAGTGGCTGACAAGTCGCTGTGCTCTGTTTCCATAGGCGCTTCCGAAGGGCCGAGCTGCAATGCGTAACATGCAATTCAGGCTGCAATGTTCCTGGGAGGGTTCAGGGACACAAACTGCTTTTATTGTTGTTAGTTAGGCATTCAGCAAACCACCGAAAGTGAAAATCGGGCTTTCCCCACCGGGCATGCTTGGGAAGCTGACAGAGAAATCTTACTGGGAGAGGTGTAGAAAGGAAAAATAAGCAGGAGGTTTTACAGAGGCTCAGTGAAAGATTGTTGTCATCACTCCTCGAAGAGAACAAGGCTATAGGTAAGGTCTGTATACTAATGCTATTAAAGTCCGTGGAAGTCTTAGAGATACTTGAATAGCAGAGGGGTTTTCTCCCCCTCTTCAGTTTTCCTCCCAGATCCAATTAATATAAAAAACAATTGACTGATTCACCTATAGTTCAGGTCTTGCTTGCCGAGTCGTATCTAAAGCTTGCTCCTAAGGCCTGCAGAGCTAGATAGCATCTATCACACTTCCGAGCACTCCATAAATAAATAGCACAAACTGTAATGAGAATACTAATGAAATGTGTAGCTTTGTGATTGAAAGCTATCCCTTCTCAAGCTGTATTTTTTAAGGAAAATTAAAAGGATGAATTGTAGCACCTGATGTCATAAAGCCTCCTGAGTTAATGTATTGGTTGCCATGCCACAATATTAGAGAAACACTGATATTTTATATGTGGCACAGTCTTGTAATCTGGGAGATATTCCACTGCTAATTAGAGATCTAACAGCTGCCACTGGACAGGCAAAATTACACTTAAAAAAAAAAAAAAAGTGAAAAGGAAAAATGTAGTAGACAGACGGAAGTACTTTCACCATGCTTCACAAGAGCACGGAGGGGATCCTGCGGGGCACAGGCTGCTGGCAAAGGGGGGAAAGCAAAGGGCTAAAAGGGCTGCCAAGCCCAAACGCTACCTTAAAACTGCAAATATGAATTTCTGTGTGGCACACCCACTAAATGAGACTCAGAGGATTAAAACACCATATCTAAGACTTTGCAAAGAACTGTGATGGGTGGGATTAACACCCGTGCTTCTGATTCCTCTTGGTGCCTTGTTATATGACTGCCTCATGTAGCAAAGAAAAGGGTTAAGTGAAAACCACAGAAGCCAGTGACTTCAGCAGATATCTGACCTACTGCAGAGATTGCTGTGGAGACCTGCTATGGGAAACTATACCAAAGGCTCAGACGAGGCTAATTGCTCCACAAGGGACAAAAAAATAGGAAATACACATATATACCAAAAAAAAAAAAAAAAAAGAAAAAAAAAATTACTTTCTCATATTCTAAATTCAGACAGACCCAAGGGACAGAGCTTTCCTGGGAAGAAGGAAAGGGAGTCTGCACAAAGCCCTTTCACCTTGCTGTTGTTTGAACTTTAATTTCAAGCAGCTTTTTGCCTCCTTTTGAATTCAGGCTGCATTAATAAGCACTTTGACTAACATTTAGGCAGGTAGCCAGCAGGGATACTGACATATTTAATGTCACTTACTTCTTATGTAGTTTTCATTTTTTAAACATAACCCTATGAAACCAGGCATGTAAGCATTTTGTGTGGCTACACCTGTAAGGTCTTATTATCCCTGCGTTCGATTGCAGAACCTCTCCATTTTGTGACGATGCTGTGATTCTGGGTTATAAATAGCATAAAAATCTGTGGGACAGGGACATCCTTGCTATATATTTCTGGGTTTCTCAGCACAGCAGATCTCTAGTTTTTTCCACGGTATTGTTGGGACAGCTTTCGGCATACACATGTTGACAGGTGCTGCTCTTGCCTTTCACCCTGTTGAGTCATAACCACAAGATAATTACTCAACTCTAAAGCAGCTGGATGCTGTTGGTAACCCATGTTTTCACAAAGCATTTTTGGAACACAGGTTTAAATTATGAGTTTAATAACACACTATGGCACAGAACTTCTGTTAGTTAAACAACACAGTAGAGGAATTAAATGCATCCGCTTCAATCAGCCCTACACCAGCAAAAAAGCATTTCACATTCAAGTTTTAAACAACCTACAGAAATTTTCAGGGGGTTCTATTTCATCAGAAAAAGCTTTTGCATTTGATAAAAGTCTGCAAAACCAAACTAAACAGAATTTATTATTATTTCAGTTGTTCTTCTAAAACATATTTTTAACACTTTTTGATGCCAAAGTTGAAAAAACCCCACCTTTTATTTTCATAAAAACATTAAAAATTTTATTGCCGTGTTTTTCTGTGGAAATTTTCACTTTGATAGAAAGGCAGCTTTTGGTTCAATGAGTATTGTGAATGCCTCAACACATTATTTTTCTGATAAATTAATCTCTATAACAGAATAACCCTTCTGTAAGGCTGTTGATGTAATAATTAAAATATCTTTCCCTTATATATTTTTTCTCCTATTATAAATTGTTTCCAAATGGATGTTCCTTTCTCTAGTGCAATCTATTTATTCATTTAAAAGATTTAACAGTAAAGAGGGTGGCTGAGATAAAGCAGCTTTTTCTTTGTTTTCCATTATTTCCCTTTAAGATTGAACAAGCATGTTCCTTCCACACCAGTGCAAAGATTTCCCATCACCAGGCTCTTGGTAGTCACCACTGAGATCCATACTGTCAGTTTAGTGGTTTCAACCCTAATTTCATGGTTGCTTCATTGCTGAGAACCTCTCCATTCAGTAAAGCTTCTAGGACTTCGACTGCAAGAAGTGAAGAAATGGTAATAAAATTATCAGCAAAATAGTCAGAACTGAACCTATACTTGATACAGTTAGGATATTAACCTGTGAACACATCTGCAAACCATGGTTAAGAAAAGGACATTTCTTAAAAACATAATGCAAAGGAAAGTAAGTGAGAATCTATTTAAACACCCAGGTGTGGAGCCAGGCTCTTCTCTGTGACATCCAGTGACAGGACAAGGGGCAATGGGTTCAAACTGGAACATAGGAGGTTCCACCTGAATATGAGAAAAAACTTCTTCACGGTGAGGGTGACAGAGCACTGGAACAGGCTGCCCAGAGGGGTTGTGGAGTCTCCTTCTCGGAGACATTCAAAGCCCGCCTGGATGCGTTCCTGTGTGATCTGATCTAGGTGTTCCTGCTCCGGCAGGGGGATTGGACTAGATGATCTTTCGAGGTCCCTTCCAATCTCTAACGTTCTGTGATTCTGTGATTCTGTGTTTTACTGAAACTTTATCTGCATGGGTTTATATCTGTGTAAAATTACTCACAGGTGTAAATTTTATTCAGGTTGAAGCTTCATATTATTCTTAATTGTGTCTCATTCTTTCTCCCATTTACAAATCTCTTTTTGAGACTCATTTCAATGATCAATCTTTTTATTATAAAAATTAAAGTATTTGCTGTAACATTAATTAATTTTTCCCTGCTGTAATTATTAGAACTGAGCAAATAATTCACAATTAATAATTCATCTGCTGAATGTAACCTCATTTTCTGCTTGCTGAATATCTGCTAGCAAATCTACTTTCTAGCTTATTTTTTTAATCAAAATCATGTGACCACTTTTGGTGAATATTTTTAACTATGGATTGAGCCTGAACAGTTCCCTGTGAGCCTTTGATATACAGTGCGTGGTACATGATCTGCATCAGTATGTTGTAATTGGTCTGGTAAAACATGTGACTTTATTTCATTTTCCCAATTTGGTGAGTATTTATTTACTTTGGGCATAAGTGCATCTGTGTGTGAATTTCAATATTGTTTTTGCAACTTCAGAATTTGTTTTCCTGTCAGTAGTACTCAATTACTCAAATGTCTTTGGGGCAAAAACATATTAAAGGGGGTGAATATGTGAATCTGTCAAATGCTGAGCCAATATTTTCAACAATTTACTCACAGCTTGCCCTCAATTTTAAGCAACTATTACATAATGGAAGGAGGCATTCACTAGTATCAACCTCTGCAGCCATATTTTCTGACCTCTCTAGTTAAAATGGGGAGTGTTTTCACGTCATGGTAGATCTTAGACAATACTTATTTTGTGTGTATGAGAAGTTCTTGCTTGTGACAGTAAAAGAAATTTTGCAGATGATGGATAGTATGACTGTGAAGATTTTCTGCATAAAATGGAAAGATTGGATACAATTTGCCAGAAAAAATTTTAAGAGGTGGCTTCTACATAAAGCAGCCTACACCTGACTGAAAGCTAATGGGACTTGAAGTCCTGTATCTTTAGGTACTTTAAAATCTTCATTCTTATTTTTCAGTTATACTTTCAAGGTGAAACTCCTTACCCAGATGATGAGGAGTCCACAATAGTAAAGGTCCATCTCTCACATATCTGTAAGGTCTGCAAAAAATGTCACCCCTTCAACAAATATCACCATACCTCATACCTCACCCATACCCTGCTGCCAGGAATAACAGGATGATATTTGAGGAGACAGAATAATTGCTTCTCCTCTCTGCAACCTTTGCTCCTTTGACAAGTTTTGTTGTTTTTTCTCTTCTTGAAAAACACATTGAAGGAATACTGTCTGTGCCCACAGAATTCAGAGACACTATGCGAAATACTCCAAAAGCCTTTTTCTTCGTGGTTGTACAATGGGACAGGATCAGATCCTGAGAAAATATTTGTAAAATTAATTCAAGAAAATTTTGCACCAAGTAGAGCTATAAGCTCTGCACAAGACAAGGCAGAAGACGTTGGGCTAATGGACAAATTGCAGCAGAGTTCTGCCTACTCGACTCCACAAGAAAAACTGTTGTTATGCTTGTTAACTGGATTAATGAGTTTTCCTTGACTGGCATAGGGTTCTGGTAAAGCAAGAATTAAAAAGGAAGATGAAACGAACATTATCATTGCTTTAATGCAATTGAAACTATTGCATTCTCATTTTCCCAATAACCTCTGAATATTAGCTTTAATAAAGTAAGTTTCCAAAATTTTAAATAGTGCTGTATTACAATCTCAGTTTAATAAAATATCTCGGCATATAACTTATGGAAACAAGGGAGAGAATATAACACCAGCAAGGTTTCTTGTTCATTAAAGAATTGACTTTTTAAACTCCAGAGCAGATAAATTTGGGGTTTCTCGGCAATAAAACAAAATGGTACATTTTGTGCTTCAAGAGTATTATTTCTCCATAATCTTAAATCACATAATAGGACATTTTACACAGTGGACTGTTTATTGCCCTTCCTATTTTCTTCTCTTTCTCTTCATTTTTTCTTTTTGTAGTACCTTACAGTTTCTCAGAATCAATGCCCTGTAAAACAAACTCTTCCATTGCCTTACTAGCCTGCTGTGACCTGACGTTGCAAAAATAAAGACAAAATTGATGAAGACAGGACACATATGATACAAAGACACTTCAAGAACAATGGCTCAATTGTGAGGGGAACAATTAGGTTCTTAGGTGGGGGTCCTGCCATTCTTACGTAATAAACTAAGCTTAATTAAAAAAGAAGCAGTACATCAGTTCAAACCTGGACATATGTGGTACTGAATGCCTACATTTGAGCTGCAAGCAAATGTTTCCTTTACAGAGCACAACCTATGTTAGATATTAAAACACCAGAAGTTTCCCAGTAATCCTTATTTTTGTACATTTTCTGTTAAGGTAGTATCTATGACTAGCTCAAATACAGGTTTCTACATGGTAGATGTCTAAAATAAAGCGTGATAAAACCAGGTCCGGGTAGGTAAGTGGTTTGTTGTGCTTTCTAGATCAGTAGTCCTGTTCACATTCTCAGGTATATATTAACCATCCAATTTCAGATGTCTTTTTCTCCTCATTTTGACCTGGTAGGGACCACTGGTATTTCCTCCTTACTCTAAAGCAGGGGCTGTAATGTCAAGATATAGCTGTCCTGGTGTCCCCAAAGAGCAAAAGACTGGTAAAGGCCTGTGGAATGTTATATCTAGAATCTGAGTCTTTAATTAATATATGGGTGTTGGGAGGCATTTTTGGATAACAGGCGTAAGGATGTGTGAAGTTCTCTGGACCTGTCCTCAATAGCATAATTTAATGATTCGACATGACTGCTAGTGAGTGGACTCAGTGACACATACACTGTTTTTCAGTCCTTTGAGTGTCGAACATGTGTTCTCCCAAAAGTATTTTGCATTCAGTTATTTATTACAAAATAATAATTCAGGAGGTTGTTATCTGTCACCTTTAAAAGCCTTTCCTTATTTTAGATAAATTCACTGGTATACTTACTCAGCATACTTGGTGTGCCTTTACTGCCTTTGCTGCATCCACCTCTGGAGCCAGCCCACAGCACAGGAAAGACATGGACCTGTTGGAGTGGGTCCAGAGGAGGGTCACAAAAGTCATCAGAGGGATGGAACACCTCTCCTGTGAAGGAATGCTGAGAGAGCTGGGTTTGCTGAAACTGGAGAAGAGAAGATTCTGGGGAGACCTTATAGGAAACTTCCAGTACTTAAAAGGGGCTTATAGGAAAAATGGGGACAAACTTTTTAGTAGGGGGTGTTGTGATAGAACAAGGGACAGTGGTTTTAAAATAAAGGAGGGTAGATTTAGACTAGATATAAGGAAGAATTTTTTTACAATGAGGGTGGTGAAACACTGGAACAGGTTGCCCAGAGAGGCGATAGATGCCCCATCCCTGGAAACACTCAAGGTCAGGTTGGGCAGGGTTTTGAGCAACCTGGTCTAGCTGAATATGTCCCTTCTCATTGTAGGGGGGTTGGACTAGATGACCTTTAAAGGTCCCTCCCAACCCAAACTGTCCTATGATTCTATAATTCTATCAAAAGAAAGTCTGGGATAGCACTTGCAGGAGCACCCAGAATGGGAAGCAGCTGTCAAACTGTCAAAATTTTTGAGACTTTTCCTTTGACACAAACTTAGAACTTCTCCTTCTATTTATTCTTTGTTCTTTAGCACTTTACATCTTCAAAGTGATTATAAGCATTTTCTGATCACATTTATTATTTCTATTTATAAAATACGACTGTCTCAAAGTCTAAAAAGACTGAAATTAATATTTTTAATTCACACACAGTTATTCACTTATACAGAAAACCTCATCAAGCTGCACACAGATAATTTCTTTATATAGCCACTCCTGCACCCCACTACTACCTCAAAAAAAAATCCTATTGTGTTAAATTTAAGAATTCTGAATTAGTACGAGTAGACATTGCTTTGATGTCTCTTTTCACCAAAAGATGAATTTTGGAGAAGCTGAAACAATCTGTGGGTTCAGCTCAGCTTAGACAAACACTATTGGTCAGAGAAAGCAACGTAACATTTGATAAACTTTACAAAAACACTACAGCAGCCCCACAAGAACTAGAAAGTGCAGATGGTACTAACCCTCACGAAGGCACTTGTAGCTGGAAGGAATGAGGCTGTTTTCTGTTTCTCCTCTACCCTGTGTGCATCGGAATTTGAACTCAGAGCCTCCCTTATTAGCAAAAAGTACCCTTACCATTAGGTATTCCACTATTTCTAAGAATGGTCTCTCTTTTCAAAGCCCCTGTAGTCAGCAGAAGTGGTTAAACTATCACTGAAGCATGGGCTTCAAGTGACTTTCATACCTCTAAGCTAAAACGTCATAACCAGCAAGCTAAAAAAACAGACTTTCACATTTATTTCCCTGTCTGTCAAAATGAATACTCAATTATTTACAGAAAGTGGAACAGCTTCAGCAAGCGAGACTGAAATGCACCAATAGTCATGCTACAGAGATAGAAAATCTATATTTAAAATCAGAGAGATGGGTGATTTGAACCTGTGTCTCCCACTTCCCCAAAAAGTTGCTGCAAACATTGGTATTCAAGGGGCAAGAAAAAGGAGGTAAACAGAAGAACACAGCAAGATACATTCACTTTTTTGGAATGAATTTCCCTTGTGAATTAAGTACTTTTCTCCCAAATTTCCTCTGCATTACTAAAGTGGCATAAAATTTACTCAGCATGTTTTTTGGGGTCAGACAAGGTATTTCCTTCAATCTAAAACAATTTTCAGTTTTGATTTGCAGGACCTGGGAGAGAAACAACAACAACAAAAAAATTTCATTTCAGGTTGTCCCAAAATTACTTTTTTTGTTGTTTGAACCACAGAACCAAAAAAAAAAAAAACCCAATCCAGTGATACATACAGCGCTGTTCTGAAGGTCAATAAATTAATGGGCTACTAGAAAATAAAAAGGAGTGTTTCTAGAAGTATAGGAGCTTTTTACATACATTATGTGCTTCAATACCAGGAAAATATGTGTGGGAATTATAAACATGAGCAAATAATTTATTCTCAAACTGCCAAGACAAAGAAATATAAAAAAGGTGATGTTTAGGATACCTTTGGTCTAAATGATTAAAGGTGTCATAGACTAAAACTAGCATCATGAACTTCTTCCACAACTAAACTTAAAGATGGAACACAATCTGGAGTTCTCATGAGACAATCTTCATTAGGAAAAGCTATGTAGTGCTCATGTTCCTAACCGGTGTCACTGTTAGCCCAAAATTTACTTCACCTCAATAGTTCTATCTGGAAGTGGAAAAAAGAAAAGAAGAATGTTAAGTGTATGAAGCATAGATTGCAGCTTCCTATCCAAAGAGAAGAGGGGGAAATAAAGTCCCAGCCCCCATTCTCTACTGCCAGAACATTTGTAGCCCAATAAGCTGATTCCAGAAATAAACAGTTGAGATCCGACAAGGCCTTCAACTTGCTAAATTTAGTAATTTTACTGCCATAAGAGTGTGGTTTGGGAGCATAAATATCCCCTTGCACTCCGTTCTTGCAAGTTGTTTGCCCTGGACCACTGATATTGCTTCCTACAGAAGCTGAATTTCCCTCCTATGCTTCTCATTCAAGTCTTAATTTTTGCTGTACACAGAAGACAGAGCTGTCTCCATTGCAGATGACTGTGAAGTCAAGGGAGCAACAGTATTCATACCGTATGAAAATCCAACATGCAGACTGGAGTATCACACAGAAAAACTAACTATCCTACCTTGTCCCTAGCAAAATTTATAGGCATAATAGAGCTCTGAAGTACCCTGAGGGAAAATATTTAACACACATCTAGTTGCTGCTAGAGGCCCATACAGATAAGGAGGCCTGGCTGTTCTCTGTTACAGCCTCTGGCTTCATTAAAGTTGTCCAGAAAATGACAATGATAATATTTTATCGCACTTGGGAGGCAAGGAGCAGATTAGGAGAACAGGTTTCAGTGGGAGCTCTGTGTAAGTAACCCCACAGTGGCCTCATTCAATGTTCCTTGTCTCTGTGTGGTCAAGGAGCATCATTAAGAGAGATGAAACTGAGAGGTCCCTGGAGGGAGCAGTGACTCAGCTCTTCCAGGAGTCTGAGCGGGTCAAAGGCAATCTCCCTTTCTGTGCAAGGCAGTGGATTTACAAAGCTCATCTGACAGATGGCTATTGAACCTGACATCTTCCACATGTTTCGTGATCAGTTATACCTGAGGGTCTCTGAAGCTAGCTAAAAGTGTGGCCCCTCTCTAAGTCATTTTTGCTGTAAGACCAATCATGCTAGTATGTCTGCACCAGCAAGGAAAGCTTAGGGACTGTGTCCTAGGGCTAGAGGGACACCATGCAGACCGCAGAAAGGACACAGGGTCAAGTGTTATGTGGCATGGATGGACCCTATTTGGGAGACCTCTAACACACCCAAACATGAGCAAACGCAGGTTATCCAGAGAGAACTACACTGGGCAGCAACTAGGTGTCTGTAGTACATGCTTCCTTCAAGTGGACCTGGGGAGCAACAGCAGCCCTGGTCCATGATGAGCAGCTGCAGTTTGGTTAGAAGGTACTTCCCTCTGCCCTCATCCACAAGCTCATAAAATGGCCATCCCAGAATTATAGAAGATAAGCTTGAAACAGGTTTGGGACATCATCATTCCACTCTCCAGTTTCATTGCTATACTATGTCTGCTTTTTCCAACAGGCATTTGACCTATTTTATTTTTTTTGTTAATTCCCATGCTGAGGACTCTAAAGCTGCCCTACACACTCAGTTCCAGTGTTTCTCTACCCTTAGTGGAAAAATAGTCTTTCCTCTTGTGGAAATCGCCTGTGTCACCAGCAAAGTGCAATCCTGAACATGGATACTGGATTATTCCTTTCCTCTTTGTAGCAGCTTTGTATAACTTCAGGTAAAATATCTTTCCACAACCTCCTATGTAATAAGGAGCCTTAATCTCACAGAGACTTTTTGCATAACGTTCCCAGGAAACAACTGCTCTGCAGATTACACAGAGCATAGAAATACCAAAACCATGATCAACTGGAAGCCCTACTTTAAAATTCTCCTTTTCCTTGCAGAAATAACTGATGGTGATCAAGCTACATAACCCAATCCTTCTGCTACTAACAAGGTGAAGTTTCATATTCTTGTTCCCCATCTGACTGAAAGGTCTCAGGGTCATAGACTTGTATACTGTGCTTGTGCCACACACAGCACACAATTACCTGCCTTCAGCTGGAGCAGTGCAAGCAGCAGTGAGTAGCTCGAGGGTACAGCAGCTTAGTATGCAAGACCGAAAAAAAACCACAGTTAAGCAGTGATGAGAAGAATTGTCTGTTAGCAACTGGCAGTATCCTATTAGTTATCGCAAAGACATTTATGGCAGAGTGAGGATTAATTATTTAATTATTTTTGATACACCTGTCCCTACCAGTTCAGTGTTCTATTTTGTCAAGGCAATGAAAAAGATAAGTTATACAGCAAAGTCATACATTTCCTAAAAAAGATAAATACGAAATATTCAGAATATACCTTGGTGGATGAGTGGCTTGGTGGCTTTTATTTTATTAGAACGACTTGAAGTACAGCATTTCTAAAATTTACTACACCAGCTTCTAATGAATCAAAGTAATCACTTTATTTTTCCTCTTTATAATCTCTTCTCTCCTTTGTGATATATCACAGAGAAAGAATGGGTGACTGATATTTATTTATTTATTTTTAATGAACTGACTGGTTTTACAGCTAATTTCTCGACAGGTACTTTTTTCCTCCTATTAACTGAGTTAATTATAATAAAAACTAAAGTCAAGCCATGTTTCAAAAGATAAAACTTTTCCCTGGTGGGAGTAAAAGCAATTCCCAGGATCCTTCAATAGAACAGTTAATTTTCTATAGCTCCAGTTTTGAAAAGCTTACAGATCTGCAAATAAGAAAACATAAACTGCATGCCAATGTAGCGCTCTGTCCTGTTTTTTTATTCCTTGATTAGTTTCACTTTAGCCATAAATCAGGGAAGTAAACAAATGGAAACATGAATCTAAAGATCAGTGTGTTATAAAGGAAGCACAGTAATTCAATTCAGTAGACATTACCTGTTTGGCAAGTGTTTCATGGATAAACTCATTACCAGAGCTGCTCAGGGACACTCCCAAAGAGCCATTTTCCATCAGAATATGCAGTACCATCAAAACCCTTGTAAAATCAGGTCTGTTTTCCTGGAATTTCATTTTAGAAGTTAAAAAGGAAGGAAATTGTCAATAAGGTTGACTCTCCTTTGACAGTGTGTGTAGATCAAAGGTTTTTATTTTTTAAATTTACTTTAAAAAAAATTATCATAATGCACATTTTAATTGTGTATTACTATATTTTGTAGTGAAAAAAATTGTCAACATCGGAGTGAAATGCCTCAATTTTCCTGAAACTAAATGTTTCTAACGGCCTGACACAACTTCAAAGAAAATTTCCTTCAGAGAAACTTAAAATATTTTGCTTCCATTCTCATAGAGAATGTAGCCACATTTTAAAATTTCAGAATCTTATCACGTAGTGAAACTTCCATTCAGCTCTTCTACTCACTACAGAATATGAATCAAAGCCCTCCTTGCACCCCTTAACTTTCATTTTTGTTCAGGAGAACAGTTTCCTCTGGAGGATGGCGTGGGAGCTGCTGCATCCATTTCAAGACAGTACAAATCCAGTGAGCAGCTTTACGAACTGATTTTTTAGGTTCTAAAACAGGCTTGAAATTCGCAGATTCTGTCCCTTTTCTATGAGAATTTCCTGTCTTTCTTGTTGTAAAATTAGAATAGCTTCTCATAAAGAATACAACCTGTCCAGGCAAAAATAAATACAAAAACAGCGGTTTTAAATTGTGTTTTGCATGGTTTATGTTGCTCCAAGCAGTGTTAATCTCCTAGGAGCCAACACTGCTTTCCAGGCTTCCGATCGTGACTCAGATTTGAGATTTAAGATGATTCAGTGGTCAGAATCAGACCATAGAGTACAAAGGCAAGCATCTTAGTTCAATATAAGGGCTACTTGTGCCCTAGTAATAGTTGTCATAAGGGTTTATTAAATAAGAATACATGGCATTTCTTTGTCCTGCTATTACCACTCCATTTTGAGGACAAACTAGCCTTTTATGGGTTCTCTCAACAAAGCTCAAGTTACTTTTAATGCTCAGTCTTCGTTACTTCTGTTTTCACAACAGATTTTTCACAGCAAGGTCCCCATATTTCCCATCTGTTTCTTTGGGGAAGATCCACATTGGAAACTTTAAACAAGATTCACTTCTTTTAAAGGCAGCCATGGCACACCAAGCAAGTATCTGATATCATACAAAGAACAGAATATGGAAATAAGCATACAAGATGCTGGCTTCTGGGGAGAGCTGTTAGTAACCCCTGTAGACTGAGTGATGCAAAGACATTTAATGTTGAGATAAGGAAAGGAAAAATATTACAAGGAAAGAGAGACTTTACTTGAGAATACTTTGAAGACTACTCATCCAGATGAAGCAATCTAAATCCTGGAGTGAGGAATCACTTTGCTAATGCAAATGAAGAAAAAGGCAAGACCACAAAAACATTATTCTCATAACACAATAATGTAGGTTTTGGTTTTTGCCTTGAAAAACATACTAAATTGCTCTACCATGAAGAGAATGTTTGGGGGCTCTTCCCCCCTGCATACACCAAAAAGGATTACTCTGTTTTAAAACGAAATATTTATTCCTAGGCTGTTCTTTTATAATTTAAAATATGGCAATGCAATTCATCTATATTCATACTTAACAGGCAAGGCCATGTTCCCTGTAGTTCTATAGGGCTGAATATATTCTCCAGTAGATGAGGCAGCTGAACACATACCACACAAACTTTGCTGAAGTGTGTAAAACTAATTACTTTAAATCATAGATGGTTTAGGAAACGTGTGTATATTTTCACTTCCAGACAAAGCAGTAAAATTCTTATTCCTCATTCTGTACATCAGCTTCCTGACAAATCCTGAGTAAATTTCAGATTTGGGTCAGTATGTTTTCAAGTTCAAAAGTCCCCTTGGCTGAATCTTTCTCCTCATAACTTCTCTGGAGTACTAATTGGTTTACATGCATTTATGGCCTTAGTCAGCTTCCCAATATATTGAATCTGACCTTCTCTCTATATGATCAGATCTGTGTCCAAGTGTGCAGCACTGAAACAAAGCATGGATGTTAACAGCTGAGAAAAAAAAAAAAAAAAAAAAAAGTCGGATTTTATTTTTGTATAAATCATTTATATTATCCAGGTTTTTTTTTCCTCTTGAATAAATCATATAGCAACGAGCTGCATCATATGTGTTGTAGGACATCCTCCGCAAGGTAGTTGGAAGTCTCTGTGCATTGATTTTGAAGTGTGCTTCCAAAAATCCAGTGATTTTTTTTTCCCTCTATCCTTCCATGATCTCCCAGAAGTAAGCTACTTTTTTGACCCTACAGAAAGATCGTTATGGACAATCACAACAGGAACATATACCAAGTGAGAAGGCATTGAAAGCACACCACTACTAAAAGGGTTCAGTCTTGTAGTCCCAGCACAGAGCTGAGGAGCTACTTTGTCAGGACTTTTGAGCATACCAGCTACTGCTTCTGACAAAGGTTCCTATTTCTAACCCAAGTGAAACCAAGAGGAGGAATGAAAGAGTGGGTGGAAGCAGTGAGGCTAATAGTAGGAGCAACAAAAGGAAGAGAATTCCTTGTAAGATCTTTCCTGGAGTAGCTTGTCTCATGGATGTTTCTAGGCTCTGGAAACAAGAAGAGATGGACAGGAAAGGACTTCACAGCAAATTATGGAATCCTAAATCTAATCTAAAACTTGTGCCTTTATCCTTTTAAACCTGCTTTTACATTTTTTGTCTTTGTTCTTGTGTAGAGATTCAACTCATATTTCCCCATTCCCATTCCCTCAGATAGCATTGTCAAACTAGATTTTTCTAACTCTTTTCCTTAGCACATGCATTGTTTTAGTTGTCAGTCCCTAATGCTAACAACCTTTCTGTGGAAGATCTGTGATATCTTTCAGACAGGACAGGCAATATGTGTCAGGAATCTCGCCAGCTCTAGGTGGCTCATCACATATGGACGCACTAAATGAAACAGTTTTTTATAAAATTAGTCAGAATTTGTAAGCCATACACAGCAGATTCCCCAAATCACATTTCACATGCTCTAAACACTAATTAAACAATCTGCAGTTTAAACATGAGATGCAGAGAAGCTCTATATTGCAACATTTATTTTATTTGAAGAAGAGAGATTTTCAAAGAAACAAGGGCTGTGACGTGCTTAAGTCTCACTAACACACAGGAGGTGTTAGGTGCTACCTGGCTAAAAATTGCTTATTTATGGGAGGAGTTTTACTGTGTTTCATTTTGCACCACAAATTTTTCATTATGTCAATGCAAATCCATAATCCTGTTCAAGTTCATTCAAAAGGCCCATGAACTTTAGGAAACCTTTTGATTAATATCTGAGTTTTAAGGCAAGTGTTATGTTTCACCACCAACATTAGCAACAGTTTTAATACACCTAGTATGTTGAGGCTGTATGTGGCAGTATATGCAATCCAGGCAACTGCACAAATCATTGTAGCCATTCATTCAGGTCTCTCAGCCATTGTTATTTAACACAATAATTTTGTACTCTTTATTGCAGTAATTTGGTATTCTCATCACAAAAGTGTAAGTTTCTTCTGCTTTTCACTCTCATGCATTCATCAACTTCATTCACACAAAAATTAAACTTTTTCTTTCCTTTCCTCCTCTTTTCACCCTGTCACTGCCCTGAAAAACATTGGAGATCTTTCTTCCAGCAAGAAGTGATATAGACTGTCTCACCTCCATCTCTGATCCTGATACATTTATTAAAAACTCTGTTCAGATATTCTTTTTACATCTAGTTTTGGATGCACAACACTTCGCAGAAGCCTTATCTCTCTTGTCAGAATTGAAGTAATTCTTCCAGCCTCTACTGCCCTTCATACCTACATATAGGACATCATTTCTTGCAAGTGTAACTAATTCTTTTAATTCTTTATTTATATGTATGTATATACAATTATAACTTATAT
>NW_010107680.1:0-23920 GCF_000699245.1 Pterocles gutturalis | reverse complement strand
TATTTGTTAAAATAAATAAACTAAAAGAGAAAGCAAAGAGGGAAACCCTGTTAACAGGGTTTACCACTGTTCCTTATTATTTATGGGAAGTTGCATGCTCTCTGTATGAACGGAACTGACCATAAGAGAAAGGCAGGGCCAGCCCACAGAGCTCCAGTTCCAGCAGATTCTAATTCAAGCTACCAGTGGGTTTCTAACATGCATCATGCCCACAGCATTAGGCTGTCTGAGCAAAAGGAGCAAAATGCTGCTCCACTGCACAGAATGACCAACCGCATGTAAGCAACAAAGTCAGTTTACCTTCAAAGCAGAGTTCATAGCCACTTCTGTTGTCAAAAACAGTGCTGAAATCCAATGAAAATCAACATCTATGGTTGAGAAGTTCATATATTTTATAAGAAGTGCTCTCAATCTCACTCATACATCCATAAAACTCCTTAGACTGATCATCTGCTACCATCAAGTCTGGTAGTGGCTAAATAAGGACAATAATTTTAAGTCTAACAAGATGTATTTTTCTACTGACAGAATTTTATTTTTAGGAATTCTTTCTGGACCACCTTAGACTTACCATGGTTACCAGGTTACTTGCATCTTTTAAGCTTTTTTTCTGAATTTCTCAAGAACATCTCTATTGAGGATTAAGAATCTCACCCAGGAGAGTATGCTAACACAGCTGTTCAAAAGGGAACAGATGAACAAGATCAAGCACTACATCTGTAATCATCCACATTGCTTCACTGTTAGCTTCCTCACCCACTCTGCTTTGGATAGCTGTCTCCAAGACAAGGGAAGACTTGAGGTATCCCTCACACCAGGGTAAGATTCCAGGAGACAGCATGGATGAGATTGTACCTGGCTTGGTTTCCTGCATCCATGTTCCCCTGGAAGTGACAAACTCCCCACAGTTCTGACAGAGAGCATATGAGGTCCTGTAATGGACAGTCATCAGAAAGAACGTGGAGGTTCCCAGTTTTCTGTTGCTGATCTGATGGTCACTGAGGTACTCAGTCTTGAGATTGGGTTTGTAAATTAAGCTTAACTAAAGAACAATCAGCACTAACTAAAAAGGCTCAGCAGGTTTTGCACCCTCAGGTACAGTGAACTGCGCAGTGAACCCCGAGGTTTGCAGCATGTACCTATTTCTTACTATAAAACGTCATGCTGGTAGGTTACAGCACAGCCCTCAGATCATTTCAATTGCTTTTAAATTGAAAAAAAAAAAACAACAAATAAACAAACAAATAAACCCAACCGTACTCACACAACATAGCTTTAATTTCCTAAGGGTACCACCTGGGCTATAGAGACCCAAACCAAGAGCCATGCCATGGGGACAGTCTACTTAGAGAAGACAGAACTTGAGCAATAAGGGGATGAGCCAGGCCATGCCAATCTAGCTCTGATCCTCTTTTATTTAGCAGCAAGAAGGCATCTAGGGGATTTCAATGCCTGCTACCACAGCCAATCACAGCAGATAATCTGATTCATAAATTCATCATCTTCTGTTTTTAAACCTTTGGATAAGGATAAGGGAGAGGAGGGAGTTTTGATGTCACTAGTCCACTTAGCAGCCTCTTGGAAGGATGTTCTGAAAATCATTACTCTGATCAGAAAAACACCCATCTAGTCTAGAGCTCAGTTATTCATGGCCAACTTAGATACACTTGTACTTAAGCCAAAATTGTTCCTTAGGTTAAGTAGCTCTTCTTTCTTCCCCACTGCTTACTCCTTTCTGATGCATTTGTCTGAGCTAAACAAGCTAAATCTTTAAACTTCCTCCTACAGGAGACAGTCTCTTTGTCTCCTTGGTCATCTTAGCAACCCTTCTCCAAGCCTATTCTATTTCCTGTTTATCATCATTTAAAAAAATGACTGTTAAATGCAAAATGTGTTCCAAAGTCTTCCATCTGCTGCGATTATATTAATGGCACAACAGAAGTTTGATTTCCAACTCTTACAGTGAGCATGCTTCCTTTATTGATTCATATAGTAAGAATTCAGACACAACAGATGCCTTAAAAATCTGCATTTCTAGGCTTGCAATTTTCTGTACTAAAAATATGGTTTATTTTTTGAGATGGGAAGTCGTATTGGGTACCATTCCTTTCATTTTATTTTGGAGGTGCAATTTTGCAGCTTCAGCATGGATGCCATTGTGGACTAGTATATGCAGCTGTCATCACAGTGTCCCATAATTCCTTTGCTGTACATGCCATTACTTTGCTGTTGTACCGGGTTTGTGTGGCAAGGTTTTGGCAGCTACAGCAGTGGCTTCTGTAGGAAGATGCCAGAAGCTTCCCCTATGTCTGACAGAGCCAATGCCAGCAGGCTCAAAGATGGACCTGCCACTGGCCAAGGCTGAACCCATCAGCAACCATGGTAGCACCTCTGGGATAACATACATAAGAAGGGTGAAAAAAACCCTGCATAATTGTAGCTGGAGATAGGAGTGAGAATATGTGAGGAGAACAACCCTGCAGACACTAAGGTCAGTGCAGAAGGAGGGGAGGAGGTGCTCCAGGTGCCAGAGCAGAGGTTGCCCTGCAGCCCGTGGTGCAGCCCATGGTGAGGCAGCTGTGCCCCTGCAGCCATGGAGGGTAACGGTGGAGCAGAGATACACCTGCAGACCAGGGAGGAGCTCACACCAGAGCAGGCAGATGCCTGAAGGAGGCTGTGAACCTGTGGGAAGCCCATGCTGGAGAAGGCTCCTGGCAGAACCTGTGGACATGTGGAGAGAGGAGACAATTCTTGGGCAGGTTTGCTGGCAGGACTTGTGATCCTGTTGGGGGATCCACGCTGGAGCAGTCTGTACCTGAAGGACTGCACCCCATGGAAGGGACCCACGATGGAGCAGTTAATTAAGAACTGCGGCCCGTGGGAAGGACTCACATTGTAGATGTTCGTGGAGGACTGTCTCCTGTGAGAGGGACCCCAAGAGTGTGAGGAGTTCACCCCCTGAGGAGGAAGGAGAGGCAGAGACAATGTGTGATGAACTGACCCCAACCCCCATTTCCCATCCCCCTGCACTGCTGCGGGGTAGGAGGTAGAAAAAATCAGGGTTAAAGTTGAGCCTGGGAAGAAGGGAGGGGTGGGGGGAAGGTGTTTTAAGATTTGGTTTCATTTCTCATTATTCTACTCTGATATGATTGGTAATAAATTAAATCAGTTTCTGCAAGTTGAGTCTGTTCTGCCTATGATGGCAATCAGTGAGTGGTCTCTCTATCCTTATCTCATCCCACAAGCCTTTCATTATATTTTTGTCCAGTTGAGGAGGGGGAGCGACAGAACAGCTCTGGTGAGCAACTGACATCTAGCCAGGGCCAACCCACCACAGCTGTTATCACAGGTACCCTACAGCATGTCACATTACACTAGAAGTTTATGTTTAGGTAGCTGAACCACATCCTAGATACCTCTGCTGTAGACATCCTCATCTGAACTAGTCACCCTAGTGTGTATGTAAATGTTTACCTTTGGTGAGATGAATTCCATAATCCAATTTACAAACAGATGTGTCAAAAGTGCAGTTCTGACTTCTGGTGCACTTTTCTAGGGTTATTTCTTGAAAATATTTATTTTGAAATAAAATATAATTTAATGGCAACTAATGTAATTTATTCATACATGTCATGATACAAACAGCAACATGAAATACAGGACCTGTTTCCAGTCATATTAGTTATGACATGGCAATCTACATTGCTGCTAATGTGTGTTAACATGAATAATAAGATAATTAAAATGTTTTAATTTTAGAAATGTTATTATGAACTGATATTACCCAATGCTGCTGGAAACATCTTACTTTTCTGTGTTGTAATCAAATAATTTCATACTTCTGATCTAGAAAGTTAGATGATTGTTCATAAATCTAAGGAACAACTTTTTGCGGTATCCTAGAAAAATTATTCTCAGCCAACACCAACATTTTGGAAAGACCTTTGGCACTGGTGGGTCCATTGGCCCAGATTCATTCTGCTCCAACTTAGGCACCAAATTAAAAGTCCTAAATTGGGATCTGTGAGGAATTTAATTTGTGAATTCTTTCAAAGACCTTTTATCTGGCTAGGGTGACAGGCAGGAAGCACCGCAGGGGAAAAGTCGGATTCTTAGGGCTATATTCTCTATGAAGACAACAGAAAAACTATAGATATCTCTGAAGGTCTTCAGAGAAAGATCTCCTAATTATGACAGGTCTTTCTCCCTACAAATCTGGAGTCTCCAGCAGATTAGCTTATGAGAGTTGTCAATACGTTTACTATGAATATAAGGAACCACTAGAAAATACGTAATAATTTTGTTGTCTGGTCCAGTCTGCCTGTATCTCTTTTCTTTCACCTTAGTGCACTAGTAGATGAAAGCAGGAGTCCTCTGTCCAGATCACTTTTTCTGATTCTTACTTTACTGGCAGCACAGGGACTCTGTTTCAAAGGGTGTGCATTTGTATACTTGTGAAAGCTACTTTCTAGGTGGTTACACACCTTCCTACAGTATGAATGATCTGGATTCGGTCTCCTGGCTAAGGAGATCCTACTTTTCAACTCTCTTATTTCCATGATGAATGGTCTAACTGCTCAGCAGTTGGACAAAAAATTTGTGGTAACCATACCTAACACTCCAGATTTATCTATCACATTACTCCTGTGATGCAGATAGAGCTTAGATGCCTGAACATGACTTGAAGAGGAGCTTTGGTGGGAAATAAGTGCTTAACTCCAAAGTATAAATACGCGTAGGTCCCTAGAGTTAGGTCCCTAGGGAGGTTCAAGCTAAGTATAGAGCTAGCTAATAAATTTAGATAGCCTTAAACTCAGACAGTCCTGAAAATTTGGACAGTTAAATTGACACCTGGGACTTAAATGAGTATCAGGAAACTAGGTTCCAATATGTAGAGATTTCAGCTGACAGTCCTTATTATTCTGTGCTACCTTAAAGTCACTGGAAAAAGAGGTACCTCCAGAGAATTATTCAGCCAGCTTAAGACTCTGGAGATGTCTGTCACCATTGATTACAGAGGCAATTAAGCTTTTAACTTAATAATTAAGTTAAACTAGTTAGATGCTTTAAGTTAGATGAGATGAATGTAAACCTGATTGCTTCCATTATTTTCATCCTCCAAGTCTCTGAAGAGGATGCTTGAAATAAGAAATTATGCCTGATACTTACCATATGTATCAGGTACCATCATATATGTAAAGTATCAACTACACTTTACATTTATACTTCAATACTTTGGTCATTATATGATGTCATAGCAAGACATGTAAGGAGCAATTTATCGCACCTCACTTTGACACCTACAAAAGTTACAACATTTACATTTTATCTAGATTCCATTTAGAGTGAATAGAGTGAGGTCGATGCTTCATGATTCACATGAATTACTGAAGTCGTCTAGCTTCAGCTGAGAGGTGTTGCAGTCTTCTGCCAGTCCCAAAGGGATTCTAAATGACTAACTCTGATTTGGATGCTGCAACTCAAATGTGGGAGAAAATAATCTCTCCCCAATTGCATCTTGCATACCATATTGTAATACTGTGCATCTGTGTTTGTGTGTTGTGAAATAATAAAAGATACAAAAAGAAAAGCATACTTCTGAAGATATTTTTAATTCTAAACTAATTTTTTTTTAAATATTATAATTTGCTTTACAAATGGCTTTGAGGAAAACTTTGATTTTAAAAAAAATCAGAGCCAGGGAAAACTGAAAATCTCAATATCTCATGTGAAGTAGAAATGCTCAGTTTTGAACAACTGTTTTCAGTTAACATACAAGTATTGCACTAGGGAGTGACAGAAATACTTGTTCTATTTCCTTAAACTCAATCAGTTGCTGATGTCTAGGTACAAAACACAGTCTTTATGTGGGTTTTGGAATAATATAGCCCATGTAATTTTATATTTTACACTTAAGGACACTCAGCTGAGAATGCCATGCACACATTACCATCCATAATTTAATTTTGCATGGAATTTCATGCACGCTACGAATCCATCTCAAGCCTACTGCTTGTCTACAGAAATCTCATATTTTTGTAAGCAAATCTCACTTAGGCTACACACCTCAAGTCATTGTTAAGATAACCAATTGAAAGAATGCAGCCCAACAACACAAGTATTAATTTGATAAATTAATTCCTGAGATGTATTTATCCCTTGACTAATGAAGACTTTAAACCCCTCGATAAGTGAACAAAGGAGTAATGTTCTCAGAAGCATTTGCCTAAAGCAACTTGAGGTTATTCAGCAATCAGCACAATGCACAAAGTCTCAGTGAATCCAAGTTTGCATGCTGCACTTGGTTCAGACCTTACAGAACTGCCAGGGAACTGAAAGAAGCAGTTCATCCCCTGCTTCAGTGATTTCTTATGAGACAGTTTGCCATAGAGCCTGCTGGATTTTTTTAAAAGATTTTCAACTAGAAAAAAGTTAACCTAGCAGGTGACATACATTGGGGAAAGAAATAAAACTGAAAAACACTGTGTGACATCCCTTTTCCCTCCCTTTTATTTTCTCTTACAGCGTTAACACAAGGCCCGGGTCTTTAGTAGGTTGTCTGTATAATATATCACCTGCCTTGAGACTCTGAGGCAAGAGTTACTCTGCTTCCAGCTCCCACTCTCTGCTTAGCTGGAGTATAGAGGTATTGTGGAAGGGAACTGCTGGTCAATCTGTGTAGGTTGCCGTCCATTAGAGTGGCCCAGCAGATCAATCAAAGCCATGCTGGGTAGGACAAGATTCTTACACAAGCATTACACCTGCCCATACCCTGCCATATCATTTGCAGATTTTCACTGTTACTGGCAAGCTTCGGACTTTATCAGGAAGTCCGCTGAGTTGCTAGACGAATGTTCACGGCACACTCCCAGCAAGCCTGATGTACCCAGGCTATATTTCACTTATTGCACATGCATGGTTGCCTTGCAGTCACCATGTGCTTGTCAAGGTGTATGGAACGGCGCTGCAGACAAAACAGGTCATCAGAAGTCCTTAACATGGGAGGTAGAGGCAGAAAAACCAACCTGCATTTTCTGGAAGTTAACAGGTGAGGTGGTTCCACCCCAGAAATGGCCCCGCTTCGCAGACCAATCATCAACTTCACTGCAGTTGGGAAAAGATTTGAAATGTTCAGAGAACTGGAACTAAATAAATATGATTTTTTTCATATCTTAATTAGACATGCTTAGGGAAGCTACTTAGACTAATAATAAATTAAATACTGCTTCACCAGGATGTTTTTTGTAATTATGGTGGAAGTTGTGATGCAGTCTGAAGTTATTATCAAACATAATTGCAACATTAAGAAGGCTACACAGACTCTTTCAGTTGTGAAGTTTTAAAGTTGTAGTGTTGTGCCACTTGAGCAAAATACTGTTCTCTAACATCTTCACATAGAGAATTGTTAATAGGACTGACCTTTAGCTGAGGGAAAATGCAAGAGACCAGCAGACTATAAGACTAAAAGGCATGTGTGCAGAAATCTGTAAATAAAAAATAGTAAGAAAAGATATGCAGTACACAAAAACTAAATAAAGGAATTTATTCAAATAAAAGATAAATATTTTATAATTTAAATAACACTAGTCTTGTGGCATGGTGATTTGAGGAGCATTATCAGTGTGTGAATTTCCTGTAAAGGCAGTTTAAAGTCTTCTCATAGGTATGAAAAGATTATAATACACATTTTCTTCAGCAATCAAAAACCATTTCCAGGTTCACAGTTTTACACACCTGTTTGAAAAGGCTCACAATCTAGTGCAAAGAAATGTGTGAAAATAGGTAAATATCTTTTTTCTTTTTTTTCATATTTGTATGAAATCTATTCTGTCAGGTGAGAAATTCATCTAAAAATTAACTATATAGAATTGTAAATGAAAGCAAAGCTTCAGGAACTTTAATAACACATTTTAAATACTCAAAATACTTAATAACATAGGGAAAATGACAGTATGTTTCAGTTGGCAGATTCTGCCAATTCAAATGTAACATAATCCTCCAATGAAACAAACTTGCCTGGCGTACCTGATCTCTTGTTTAGATACCTAACTGTAATACTGTCAGGGAAGAAAGTATTTCTTTATCTTCTGGGAAAGAAGTGTCACCCTTAACTTTAGAAAACCAGGATGCACAAATTTGTGGATTTGCACCTCAGGCATTGACTGGCTTTGTAGCTCAGAGCCTGCTTCTCTGAACCCTGAAGTAGGCAAATTACCTCTGCAGCATTTTAACAAACCCCCCAAAAATGAAAGAGTATTACTTTGGTAGAAATAGGAATCCACGGTTGGAAGGAACAAGAATATATAATTGAAAACTTTGTCCATGGGCTAAGCCTTCGGCAGCATCCTGGTCCGATTGGAGGGTGATGTCAATCCCTCTTCACTCTCCTTAAGCCTATATACGGGGAATATACTTTCCCTATAAAGGGCAATGATATGATAGAAGAGGTACCTAACATAAAGCTAATAAAGAAGGCCAGGTGTCAGGTGTGAGGAGCAAGGCTAGGCTTCAATCTCTCTGACAAGCAGCTAGGTGCCTTGAGAGCCAGCAGCCCTGAAGTGTCATCAACACTGGAGACAGGCAGGAGGCTTTGAAGGCATAGTGAGCCAAAGCATCTAGCTTGGGATCTTCCTCTAGAGGTTTTCAAAGGCACTTACTTCATGAGAAGTACTTCTCTAGATGTCTAAGAACTTTAACTAAAACTCAAAACCAATGTTAAATGAGTTGGTTTTCCTTCTGGCCTTCCCCCTGTCATTAGTGACACACAGACACAAACACATGGATAATGTCTGTTGTGCGTATCTGTTGTAGATGCTGTGTGTAAAAATCAAGATAAGACCTTGATAACTGAAGGAAAGATATAGAAAAAATATACATAAATAATGTATCAGAGAAAGTAGGGGTTTGATAAGTAGAAAAAGTCTCAGATAATAAATTTGAATTTTAAACAAGAAAAAAAATGTCAATCTTGCTTGAGCTGTGTTTTAATGCTATATTCAAGGTGTAAGAAGTGTGGAAAATCAATAGTAAATCCCAGTGTCCTTATGCTGAGATATTCAAAATGTTAGCTCTAATGGGAGTCATATAAAAGCAGCCATAAACCAGTGCTGATCAGTTCACACATGTGCTGTAAAGAGATACAGTTCAGAATTTAAATACCTCATATATCTTTTGTAAAAAGCTTTTCCCCCCTCCTATAATAATAAGTTTAAACAACATTGCAGCCTTTCTCAAAACTGAGACCACAGATGTGAAGACAGATAATTTTTGAGAAATTATTTTCTCTTCTTGGATAATTATCATTAATGAAAGAAAAAAAATTTTTAAATCCTAATAAATCAGAGACAGAATTGACTGACCGTGCATCCAAATTGCTGCATTATTCACACTGGAATTACTCCAAAGATTAGCTGCAAATTACCCTCTAAATTGAATTTATGGTTTCATTTTTCATAACTACTCTGTTGTGACAGATGAGAAGAATCTCTGAGAAAAATGACAGTGATGGACCCAATTTCTTAGTACTCTATCTTCAAGACAGAATTAAACTATCTCTATTTACTGTTAGGTTTTGTACAATCTATTTTGGCAAGCATAAAAACCTGCTATGAAATACAGTATATCCTATTTTATACATTAGTCAGTAAAAATATCACAGAAAACCTCAACATTTCATTTGAAAAAGGAGGCCAAGGAAATTAAAATAAAGTGAAGTTTCACAGGCAGACACTGTACAGATAAAAATACCAATTTGCACCTATTTAAAAGCTTGTACTCTATCAATCACAGTGTGTCTTCATTCTGTTTCAAAGGATCGTCAATATCTGTGTAACGTGTAGAATAGGAAAGAAATTTAAGACACCAGGGTATCCTGAAGTGGCTACACCACGCTGGCGTTTGGGATCTTTGTTGGGGTGTTGTTTTGTGCTTTTCTTGTACCATACCTAGCAGAAATGGAGCTTGACTGTCCATGGTATTGTGGCAATACAAGCTATAAATAATAATTACAACAATAATCTCCAAGTTCAACAAAGCTTCTGGGCTAGTACATAACAACTGAAATACTAGACTGCCAGATATTAGAGACAAATGTTTTGCCCTGAAATGGCTCTTATGTATAACTTGTATCAAACAGGAAAATAAAAACACAGGTTTTTTTCAGGTTTTCAAACAAGGTTTGTATAGTCCAGGCCTCTTGGGCTAGAAATAATTGAAAGCAAGTTTGAGATTACGCTTAGGTCACAAACACAGTTGATGCCTGAAGCTTTCCAGGGACAAAAAAAAATATGGGAATGTTTATAATGTAGGTTAGACAAAGTCAGTACAAGTCCTACAGATAACTACTGTTAAGGTATTTCTAGCACACTAACCGAGAACCTGTATTTTTCTTTCATATCAGAAAAATATGGTTTAATAAGTGAACTAACAATGAAAGGCCAGAATATTTCACACTTATTCATATTAACACTGAACTTCCTTTCCAAGCAATATCACTGTCTCCTGCTCAATATTCCAAGTCTGAACAAGAATAGGAGAATCTATTCCACACCACCCAGTGTTTATGGGGCAAGCTACATTTTTGATGCATTTTACTTGTCTTTTGCAGTACAAAGACACATCTAATAGCCCCAGGATCAGCGCAGGCATTCCAGCAGATTCACCAGCTCTGAGAATTTCTAGGTCTTCTCCCAGAATTCAACTGAAAACAAAGACAGTAACATTAGTAATATTTGTTAGAGATTTTCATTACTCAGTTCTTCAAGTGCGTTGCTGTTTGTCCATTTTACAGATGTCAAAACCCAGTGATAGTAAATGAGTTGCTCGGAGTGCCTCTACCACCCAGAATTCAGGTCTCTTAAGTCTCAGTCCACCACCATCCACTAGGATCCTCTACAAGAAGGTGTATTTTATCCGGAAACTTTACCTAAGCCATGATGCACTCCATGATGTGTTTCACAGTGTTGTCTCATTTATTATTGAAATGAATGCATCTGCTGCAGTTTACCATGGCTTACTTTGTCCAGTATCGTCATATTTCTTCATAGGATAGGACAGAAACCTGTTAGGGAAAAGACAGAAGAGATTGCCTGCTCAGGTCTTGTTCAGACATATAATCAGGTCATGGTGTGCACCGTGATCCAGCAGCAGGGTAGTGTTCCCTCCCCCTGAATGCCACAATTGCTTTCCTGATATCATGATAAAAACAATGGCATAAATATGTAACAGAATAGATCAAGGAAGAAAAATTACCTGCCTTTGATGATAATTATATATAACTGTCAAAAAACTATGTGGTTTTCAAAGCACTGTACAAAAAAGACAAACTAATCACCATCCTAGTTATTACAAAGCAAATTAGGTGGAGTGATGTTAACCTTATTTTACAAATGAAGAATAGAAACGGAAGGACCTTATGTTTTAAACTCTGCACAATTATAGCAGCAGTGGATTTACAATTGCACACACATACTTTCTCTATGAAAAAGAATCCTAAATTATTTATTCAAGGTCACAGGGAAAGTTGAAGGCAAAACAAAGAAAACCAGTGCTCCACCTAATATTTAGGTCTGTATTTTAAATGAAAGGCTCTCCCACAATACGCACAGTAGAAATTACTAGTCCTTTTCTTTTAAGTTTTTCACTTTGGCAGATATACAATCTATATGCAAATAGATATACACTTATTTTTCTGTAACCGCATAAGCAATGATTTGAACTGGCTGCAGTAGGTAACAGCATGGAGTTGGCAATGGAAATTACAGCTGTGAACATTTTCCATGTCCACTCTGCCACAGCCTTAAGACCCTGGTTTAGCATGATCAAGCCAAGGGGTGCTGAATCCCAGTCGAACACAGTGTACGTATGAGATGGCTGTCTCCTGCTTTTCAATTTGCTTTCATAATAGAGCATTTTTCATGGAAGAAACACGATCAGTTTGAAGCAGAGATAAGATTAGGTACTTCTAACAAGCATCTTATTTGACCTGACTGCTGTTTTCTTTGAACTTGCAAACATCACAAGCTTCCCAAAAGAAAGAAATTGAAACATTTTTAGCAGTACTTTTCCGAAGGAAAGTGTGGTTTTGTTCAAACTGAATTCTTTTTAGGATAACATAGTTTACGAAGAAATGAACAGGAAAACTGATAGCTTCATTAACCATTTTATTTAGACATAACTTTGCATTAATTTCATTTTTTATAATATTATTTGGAATACTGAGTATTAAACTGTTGCTACGATGTCATAATTTTTATTATATGATTATACCCGATATTGTCTACTGTATTATGTTGCTCTATGATTACTACTAACAGCATTACTTTCTAACATTATTTTAATGTACATATTTTCATATCCAACATTAAATGTTTTAGTGTTCAAAAAATGGAAAGAATACCTGCTTTCACCACAATTTTAGAAAAAGTTTACAAATTTAACTTTTTTTTTTCGTTTAGAGATGAAAACTAAATGAAATCATCAAAGTGTCTAGGAGAACAGAATTGCTTTCTACAGTTTTCTAGACAGCTCCCTTTTGCAGTGCTCCTAAGAGTGCTTTCTCACTTTACAAGTTCAACTGTGTAAGAGCATCTGTGCTACATGATGCTGAGGATGATATATCCATTTGCAGTTCTGCATCTCCTCATCCCTGAACATTATACTGCTACACAATATCCTTAGTTAGAAGAAAAATTATAAAAATAGAATTACATAAATGGAAAAGTAAGCATTGAATGGTAGTCCCATCACAAGTAGGAAAGCTAAAATAGACACGAGTAACTTAACCACAGCGTTCACAGCGTCTAGACACTACAGCATTTAAAATGTCTAATTTAGAATTACGCTCAGTTAGAGGCAAACTGCTCTCATGGCTCTCTATTTCTTGAGCTTTGTTCCTAATTGTTTTTGCAGTTCCTAGCATTTGGTTTTTCTGTTTTGTTTTGTTTGAGAGTTGATGCCTTTTTGCTGTATTTGTTCCTGTTCATAACAACAAATACCAAAATATCATTAGGACAGTTCCCAGTGAGACACCACTTGGAGCCATCAATTAAAAATGGAACAAAATCTTAGAAGAAAGCCTATTCCCATCCAATTTTTGAAACTCAGAGGATCTGCACAGTTCAGATAAACCATACAGACATCTTAAGTCTCTGGCTGTGTGTGTCAAAAATGAATGTGAATTGCAAAGCTCTTTCAAAAACTTACTCAACCAAGAGGTTCCAATGGTTTGATGACTTGGCAGATTTCTCAAAACAAAAAAAAAAAGTGTGTTAACTATATCCAGTCAGTGAAACCAACTGGCTCCTGCAGGTTACATGTCTTCCTTAGAGCAGAGTAGTACGCTGCAATCACTGCTACTGAGTCTGGCTTGTTCAGATTTCTCACCATAGTTCTGGAGTTCCTCAATTAAACCTCCATTATCAGTCAAGGCAGCAGCTGTGACGATTACAGAATTACTTCCGTT
This sequence comes from Pterocles gutturalis, assembly GCF_000699245.1. NCBI lineage: Eukaryota > Metazoa > Chordata > Aves > Pterocliformes > Pteroclidae > Pterocles > Pterocles gutturalis. The sequence continues at coordinate 10,458 of NW_010107680.1, read as the reverse complement.
GGTTTCAATTGTTAACTTTGGGCTGATTTGTTCTTTCAGATAATTTTTCCTTTGTCTCTGCCTTTGTCTTCAAATTTATATCTTTGAAAAAAAAAAAAATCCATCTCCATTCAGAGGCTTCTCAAAACTGTTTTGTACATCTCTGGATGTCCCTGGGTGGAACATAAACGACACATGAAGCCCTGAGCGAGCCATCTTCTCTGGAGGAAATTCACAGTGGGAACAATGTTCTTGGAGAATTCTCACAAGAATAAAAGTTACTGACTTTTTACATGGTTATCATTTTTGAACATCCTGTCTTGCTTCAATATCACAGCATGGAACTCTACTGTGTAAAATATTGTTCTAGTCAGTGTACACACAGTCATTCATTAATTAGGAGCTAGGGATTGTCTTTGCCCCAGCAGAATACAATTTAAGAACTTTGTTTTGTACGATGGAAATGTGTTAATGAGAACTATAAAACAGTAAATACTCTGATACTTACGGTGCTTTCAATTTTCTTGAATTTATTGTGAACTAAAAAGGTATCTCAGTCCATAAGATCCTGATTTTACTCGTATTAGGCCAAAAGGAGATTAGAGATTGACTTCAGAAAAATCAGATATATTGTCAAATGTGAAAAATACAAAGATCAACAAACTCCACTTTATTGATGGGAATTCACAAGCAGAGAATTAAATATAGTCATTTTATGCATAAATATGCATTTTAACTACATTAGACTATGTATACTGTAATTAATAAAGTAGGTATGTACAGATCACTTTTTCTTTTTGCCAAGATAACTGAGCTCTTAATCCCACCTTTTCAACAGTATTTTTTCTCAACTAAGATGAACTGGAAAAAATTACATCCTTTTCTGTTATGACCCAGCATGCTCTGTTATACTTGTCCTATAATTGAAACTAATGTTCAGTGAGGGCAGCACTCCTAGGTTTTGCTGCACAGTGCTATTCATGGATCAATTAAAGTTAGCAGCAGAATATTTGTCAAAAATGTATCCAAGACAGTAGAAATTATATGTGAGACATAGGGAAAAAAAATAATTTTCCATTTTTTGGTGAATTAATAATCAATTTTTATATCTTCAGTTAAATTAGGAAACTGATTTTTTCCAATATGTGCAGAAGTTGTTTTGACATATAGAAGCACAGCAAAGTAAGACATATTGTAATAATTAGCTGAATTATTCCTGGCATACCATGAACAATTACAGGATTAATAACTACCCAACCAAATAGTGTTATGTTGGAATAAATTGACCGACAAGGGTTTTCAGTTAGGAAATGAAGCTCAGATGGATCATCAATAAAAACTACTGCGGAGAACAGACTTTTGAGAACTTCAGTGTTTTACATTTACAAAATATGGATGTGATAACTGTGCTTAATGACTGGAAGAAGCTATTTAAAAACTCATTTAGAATATTTTGCCCCCTTTAATTGCCTGGCCAAAGCCACAGTCTTTGACAGACACACTAATGTACCATGCAACCTATATTTAAGTTTGTATTCAGATCAAAATAAAAAACCTGATGGGGCCCTTAATTAACCCCCTGCCTTCTGTACATAAAGGTTTCTTCTCATTTGCAATTCTGCTCAGTTTACTGTATGTAACGCTGGGTTACTTACGGCATGTGGCACCCTGACATACAGTACAACGCTGCTTATTAGGAAGAGTGCAATATGCAAACTCAGGCTGAAATTCATCAAGGTATTTAAGTACATTTCTAATTTAGTGCTTGCAAGAAATCCCATTTGCTACAACATAACTACTGCTTCCAATTAAACACACAGTTTACTACCTAGCTGAATCAGGATGTTAATTCACAATATTGGAGCTTTTCACCTCCTCTTTGTAAAAGAGTTAAGAATTATTTCAACAACACAGGAGGTCAAAACACATACTAAAGCATGGATATAGACACAACATAAGAACTGGAGCAGTATAGCTATACGGGAATGCCTGCATAGATTTAAAGCTGGTTTTCAATTGTTCTGGTGAAGCTAGCAACAGGAGGGCTATGCCAGGTAAGTATTAGCTCAACCATATACTTTTACAGGCCCTCCCAAAAGAGGACCATAATTAGTTTTTCTGACCGTGGCTTTTTATTTTTTAGCCTATAAAAGATAACTCTTCAGATTTTATGTTGCTGTTTTCAAAGAACAGTCTTTCAGAATTTAACAAAAGAAAGACATCCAATAACTCTTCATTAGTAGCTAATGTTGACCCATCTTATTCTGTCAGTAAGGAGTCTCTCAAACTAATGCATTTTTGTGGGCTCAGAAAGCTGACACTCAGGAGGCTCCTGCAATTCCTGGAGCTGGTTACTGCAAAACCTGATAAACAAAAACAAAAAAACGTTTGGTGAGGAGTGTGCAGCAGGGTCACAAGACATGACATTGGGGGTCTGGGCAGAGCCTAAGGACTTGCTAGTCCAGACTAGCATGTGGAGATGGGACCAATCAGGCAGCAGCATGGACCAAGGAGAAAGCAGGCAGTTTGACTGTGGGGTTGGCTTGGGAAATATTCACTGATGGCTGATCCATTAGGGACGATAAAAGGCCTATAGAAAGTGGCAGTAGAGCCTCAGTCACTTCAAGACACGAGGTCCCAACAAGCACGGCAGCAAAGTGAATACATGGGCAAAAGCTGTATTGTAAGGTCAGTATTGTCAATAAGTATGTGCAAGGACAGCTTACTTGCAACATCTTTACATCTCTATCTTTAAGTGTATTAGATAATTTGCAAAGGAAAGCTATGCAGACACATATTCATTTTTCCTTGAACATGTCCTTCTCTTCTTTTCTGACTGTTTTGCCCTGACTACATAAAGTTCAGGCAAAAGTTAGGCATTCTCATTAGGCAGATCAGACTGAACATTAAGTGCCTAATCACATGTTTTACTTATGCCTATAAGAGCAAACTGTCAAGCTATGCTATACTGATGAATTTGGATACTTTTCAACTTAATCAAATAAGACTTCCGTAGACAGCTGCATTGCATGTTTATTTTTCTAAGCCCACCTGCTATCCCAGCACTATACAAATTTAAATTTTTTACGAGTTTACTTCCTTATCTTTTTCATGTTCTTTGGAACTATGTGTTGCCAAGGTAAATACACTTTCTAATCTACAGTGTTATTTTGCTGCAGTTTAAGTCTTCCTCTCCCCTGTGAGTCTCCTATGCACTCTAACACCTAACAGGCTGTCCTGGTTTCATCTGGGACAGAGCTGACTTTCTTCATAGCAGCTAGTGTGAGGTTGTGCTTTGGATTTGTGCTGAGGAGGCTGATAACATACTGATGTTTATAGTTGTTGCCAGGACAGTCAAGGACTTTTTAGCTTCTCATGATTTGTCAGTGTCTGCAGGTGCAGGAGCAGCTGGGAGGGAGCACAGCCCCAATTACTAGCCTAGGATTTGACCTTAGGTTTAGGACTGAGACTCACATTGGACAATGTTGTATTCCATATCATGCATGTCATGCCCAGCATTTTATGAGGTGCTATTTGGAAGCTTGCTCTCTCTCTCAATCAGCTCAGTCTCTCAGACACTCGGGCTCTTATCTTTTCTGGGATTGCAGTTGTGGGACTCTCTGCTCCAGGACTGTTAGCTGGGCTGGGCCTTGGTCATCGAGTGATGAGCAGTTGCACAGTGTATTGCTCACTTGTACATTTATACATTATTATTATTATTACTATCATTATTATTATCATTATCATTTTCAATTTGATTGTAATTTAGTTATTAAATTGTTCTTATATCAACCTGAGAATCTCTTTTCCTTTTACTCCTTTAATTCTCTCCCCCGTTTCCCTGGGAGGGGGGAGGGTAAGAGAGCAGCTGTGTGGTGGTTGCTGCTAGCCAAGTGGATTAAACCACAACACAGACAACAGCTAGCAATCTAGCACCAGGAAAAAAAACAATGTCATTTACCTTACACCTAAAATTTTGAGTGGAGAAGAGGTTAGAAGATTGTATGCTTTTTTGGAAAAGATTTTCATGCCTCCTCCATATTGCATCTGCACGCTGCTTTCAGCATGCAAATAATAATGGAATATTACACTGTTCAGCTACGAACCCATTTACTTCAACAAAGGTCAAGCTCACAATACCCTGCAGACCCTGTATAAAACTGCTATCAGATTTATTTCCCTTCCAGATCAGTCCATTGAATTTACGTAGTTAAACAAACTAGCGTCTAAAATTTGCCTCCTTGTCATTGCTTCTTTTATAGTCCTCAAAGGAAATTATTTTAGTTTCACATCTTTATCCTGCATATCCAAGCATATCCTCACCTTGTTGCTGTAGATTTAGAGACCATTAACATGCATGGTTATATACCTGCTAAATTGACTTTAGTCTTTCAATGTGATCTAAATTGTGTTTAATCTGCTCCCTTAATACTAATGGTGCTCTGAGAGGTGAGCGCTTCACAATCTGAGGAACTTTAATTTGATGCCTTTTGTACAGTCCAACTCTTCAAACGCATCTTTAAATGGATAAAGGCTCTGTACTTTGTGCATCAAAATTGTCGATGCATGTGTAACCTTTAGAGCAATCTCAAGGCAAAATGATTATTTCCCCCATAGGAAAGACAGATCACTCATTTAATTAGACATTTCCCCCCTCAGAAGTTTCTTAAGCTGTGACTATATGACACAGCAGTTTTGCAAGATCTGGTATGCTCACTGGTGTTTTTCTTAGGGAGGAAATACTTAGGACAACTCAACTTTTTTTTCCTTTGGGGTGTATTTCCACTCTGACAGATTTGAGAATACTGTTCCCTGTTTTTCTGGTGTACTCAGAGGGGATTAATTTTCTTTTTTCAATATTACTCACATCTTCTTCTGTCATTTGTGGTATTTGATGAAGATGAAACATCAAAAGGTCCATATGTAACATCTAAAAAACACTTATTTACTTAACACAAACTACAGACACTCATGCAAAACAAAAACATGGAGAATACTGTGATACAAGCTAACTGTGAATCAAGTTATCTTTTGCTCTGCAGCTCAACAGACAATACAGATTTTTTTCATGTCACCACCTTTTGTCTGTTTAATTCTTTGTATGGCAATAATATAAGGAGCTCTTAACCAACAGGAATGTGCTGCACACGTGTACCAGGAGGGACTCATGTTTGAGTCATTTCCAACAGAAGACAAAAAGAAAAAAAAAAAAAAGAAAAAAAAATAATAAAAGAGACAGGCATGGAAAAATGAAGTGGTTTCCCTAAATTAACACTCTTAAGAGAAAATCGGCATCTATCTTCATCCTTTTACACTCTAAAATCTTTATTTTATTTTGTATCTAAAGCACTCAGTGGTGAGCTTTGTGGTATCAGAGCAGTCCAATTTTCTTGGCCTAGAGTGACTGATCACCAGTGAGGAGGTGATGACTTGGAGGTGACTTTGGAGGTGTTGCCAAGTTTCAACTGAAACCTGTATCACCAATACTGTGGCACCCCAGGGAAGCTGAAATCCAGATCTTAAGACTGGAACTCCATCGACATGACCCAGCAGGCCACAGTGCCTTGTACATCCTGAAACATGGAGAACATATTGAGTCCAGACACAGAATTTGATTCCTTGTACTGTTAATACAGGTTTTTCCATAAAGTAGCAACCCTTAAATAACTACTTAAGCTTTTCAAAAGCTCGCTGCCATCGTTTTGCTTTACACTACATGCCTGACTTTGCCTAAACAAAAGGGAGCTTTCATTGGTCTTTTTCTGCATTCTGAGACTGGAAACTCTCACGTAGTGAGAAATAGAGAATGAACTTAAATCCTCAGTACTTTCTGCTCTTGCCATATCTGATGATTATCACCTGCCTTAGCATTCACCATGCTGTCAACAGTTGTTAACCCCATTGGGCAGATTTGTGTTTGTTAACTTATCTCGTCATTGCCAGCCTTGAGGTTATGCACACACAGATGGCTTATAGGTTTCATTTCTCCTTTATGTTTGTTGTAGTTTGAGCTAAACAAGAAACTTGTAACAAGGAATTTATTTTATGAATTTCATTTTTTCCATTCTCTTTCATTGACTGTCCAGGAACTGATCTTGAATTTAACATTATTTGAATTTAACCGAATAGATTCAGGAAAAAAACTTGGCCAACAATTGGATTGTAAACAAGTTACTGACACTTTTGCTTTGCCAAATTTGAGCTGTTTGATCAGCAGACTGTTCAAATGTTCCATTCATACTTGTTTCTTAGGTTAAGTTTTGGACTGAGTGTGTGGAATTGGGTGCAAATGACTGATAGATGTGAAAATTAAATTTTGTCATAATTTTTCTACATGTCCTTAAATTCTTTCAACCTTGATTCTTCTACTGATTTTCTCACCAGTAGGGTTAAGCTAGGAACTCTGCAGTGTACCTTTGTAAGTATAAGAAATAAACAAAAGAGTGGCACACAGTGCCCTTGTAAAAAATTACTAATATGCATTTGCTTGACTCAATTTACCATTCTGAATGGGCTCTGTGGCTTTCAAAAGACCATAAAGTAAATGCAGCCTCTTTGGGAAATTATCACTCTTGCCTATGGCTGTCTTGCTCTTCCAGCACAACAATTCCTCTTCTGACACGAAGAATAGCTTAAATCTAACCCCAGTTTTAGGGTGGGCATGACTAGAGGGAATTCATGCACAACAAATGCCGCTTGCAGAACAGTGATGACTGAGCCTACTATTCCCTTCTTTATTATTAGCAAATTATTTGTGAAGACTGACCCGCTTCTGTGTAAAGAAGTGAGAGATACTCACAAGCCAGATATGAAAAAAAAAAAAAACCCACAAAAAAAACCCCCAAAACCAACCAGAAACAAAACAAAAAAAAAACCCCAAAAGCCCACGCTTGGCTTCTAAGGGTATTTGCTCTGTGCAATCTCTCCTCCACTAAAGCTGAAATGGTTGTCAGAGGACTTCCAGAGTGGGAGGAGAATAACTTTATTGAATAGGAATCCATTTCAGAAATAGAAAAAAGTAATAATCCTTTTTGGCCTTGGAGATCCCACCATAGTGCCCTGTGAGAGGGGAGGGAGTCACTCTAAGGAGCTGTCATCCTTTTCACAGAAGACCTACTTTCAGAGGAAAACAAAACCAAGCTTCTCTTTTCAACATGTAGCTAGCAGTAATGACTCTTGTAACATGCTAGAACAGCACACCCTCAGCTACAAAAGGATGTTGGCTTTTCCCCGCCCCCCTTCCTAGACCTTCTTCTAATATATTTTTGCATATGCAGCACAATTGGTAGACTTGACCCAATAAGCTCATAGCTTAGTAAACAATTTGTGATATGACATATATATATGTGTGTGTGAGTACACCTGGGTTTATTTTTAAAAAGTTTTTCTCTTTTCTTCCCGTTTCTATTCAGAGGGTTTTATAGATCCTGGACTCCCTGCATGTGTACACATTTCCCGCAGAGTACTGGAGAACTACGTAAAGATTTTTGAGATAAAAGTAAACTTTTCCTCCTTCTACCTGAAGCCACTGCCCCTATTGTTTGGAAGTCTTTCCTTCCTAGTAGTCTCTCTCTTTCACTTTTGTGCATTTTTTCACTGAAGCTGTTTTTTGTGTGTGTTCTCATGCTACAGGCTACTGGTGGCAAGCAGCCAGGCTACATCTAGATCTTTAGGCTACCACAGATCATCCTGAGATCAACAGACATGCTTACGATCATTTGTTTAAAACAGATGTCAAAAGAAATTTTTTTTTTTTTGTGGCTTAAACAATGTAAAACACAGAAAAGTACAGCCAGCCCTCTGGGAGTACAGGGAAGGGAGCAAATAAAATGCTGAATGAATATTTTGTTCCTACTACATTTTAACTGTGTTTTCCTCCAGTGCTCCAGTCCCTTCCATTTCATTAAATCACCTGCTAACTAACACACACTTCCTCAAAATTCTGTGCAGCTAATATGACATTTCATGTTTCTTCTCATAATGACAGAGAAAGAAAGAGGCATATGCATTTCACCATAGGCACAGTCCACAGGCTCTGCCTTCTGTACAGTCTTGCTATATATACCAGCCTCTGACCCCAATGTAGCAGAGTATGATCCCAAATTTGACATAAACAAAATTTGTCACTGAAGACAGGACTGTCTTTTTCTCAAAGCCTATGACTTTATTTTGTATCTATCTAATAAGCCCAGAGATGTATAGGACTAATTTGTACATCTGCCATAAATTCCAAGTGCTGAACACTAATAAGTGGGTTTTTTGCATTAATGAAGTTACATATATTCCCAGGAAGAAAAAGAAAAAATATCTTCAACATTTTTAGTCTATATGATATCAATGGATATTTAGAACCATATTTCTCACACACATAAGGAGGCATCTCCTGGGAATCTTCTCTCTAGCCTTGCTCTGATGGCCCAAACTAGCCATTAGCTTTGCATAAAGTAATTTGAGTTCTAATTGTTAAATTAATTATCTTATATTCACCCAGCTGACATCAGCCTTCAAAACAAAGTTCTGCTTGCAGCCCCAACCAAAGTCTGAACATAGCAGCAGATGTCGATGCATATTAATCCATGAACAGGTGATGCAGCCACTAACTCTGGAAGCCATTTGCAGACACATGAAGGACAAAAAGGCGATCAGGAGCATTCAGCATGGATTTATGAACAGTCCAACCTGATAGCCTTCTACAAAGAGGTGACTAACTTGGTGGGTTAGAGAAGAGCAATAGAAGTTATTTATCTTGACTCCAGTAAGGTTTTTGATGCTGACTCCCATAACACCCTTGTAGACAAGCTGATGAAATACAGGTTAACTAGACAGTAAGGTGTACTGAAAATTGGCTGCACACTCAAGTTCAGCAGTTTGTGAGCAGTGGCACAAAGTCCAGCTGGAGGCTTGACACTAATGGTGTACCCCAGGGTTCAGTTGTGGGTCCAATAGAGTTTAATCTCTTCATTAATAATGTAAATGATGGGATCAAGAGTGCACTCAGTAGGTCTGCAGACAACACAAAACTGGGAGGAGGGGCTGATACATCAGACCTGGCTGTGCTGCCATTCAAAAGGAACTCCCTAGGCTGGAGAATTGGGCAAACAGGATCCTCAAAGAGTTCAACAAAGGAAAATGTCAAATTCTGGAGGAAAAAGCCCAGGCACAAATATATGCTGTTGGCCAACCAGCTAGAAGGCATCTCTACAGAGAAAGACCCAGCATCCTGGTGGACAGCAAGTTGAAGGTGAGCCAGCAGTGTCTGCTTGCACAAAGGCAGACAATAGCATACCGAGACGCATGAGGAATAGAATTGCCAGGAGGTCGAGGGGATGATCCTTCCTATCTACTCAGTTCTATCGAGGCCACACTTGAAATGCTGGGTCTATTTCTGGGTTCCCCAGTACAAGAGACATACTGAACATACTGAAAAGAGTCCAGCAAAGTATGAGAAGGTGACTAAGGGACTGGAACATCTCTGATAAAAGGAGAGGCTAAGAGAGCTGGGACTGTTCAGCCTAGAGAACAGAAGGCTCTGAGGGATTTTGTTGGTGTATATGGATAACTGATGAGGGAACAAAGGTAACAAAACCAGGCTCTTTTCAGTGGTGCCCAGTAAGAGGACAAGAGGCAATGGGGACAAACTGAGGCACAGGAAGCTCTATCTGAACATCAGGAAACACTTTTCTACTGTGAGCATGACCAAGCACCAGAAGAAGTTGCCCATGGAGGCTGTGGAGTCTCCATCTGTGGAGAAAGACAAAACCTGACCAGTTCTGGGCAACCTATCGTGGCTCACGCTGCTTGAGCAGCAGAATTTGACTAGAAGTACCTGTCAACCTCACCTGTTCTGTGATTCTATGAATCAGTAATGCTGATCATCAAAGGAAAGAGCAATTACAGAAAAGCTGGAGCTCTTTGTGCACATTTTCTTAATGTTCCACACAGCTTTGTGAAACCTTTAGGTGCTTTTGATAGCATGGTGTTAAGTTATTAATAAAAGAAACCTCAGGGCTACATTTTAACTTCAGATACCAGTCTTGACCTGGTCAGTCCCTAAGCTGATGAGTAGACCAAGGAATCCCTGTGAATGCCCTACAAGCCTTGCACTGAGATTTCCTCTTCTTCTTCTTCCCAGTCACTGAATTCAGAGGCTGAAGACAATCATATCAGCAAAACACTCACTCTGCCCAGCACCACCTTGGCTACACCAGACCTCCACACTGAATTCTAATATGTGCTCTGATTTCTCACATCTTTCCTCAGCAACTAAGGAGGAAAACAGTCAACACTTTTCATTGGAGGTCTGTACATCCAAACTGTGGGAATCCAGCAGAAGGAAATAAAAGTGTCTCCTCCCACTTAGGACATGGGCTGAGCTCTGTAGACAGAACCACAGTCTGTCCTCAGAGTGCTAAAGTTATTTTGTGAGTCAAACCAGATACATACTTGTGGCGGGTTAGCCCTTGGCTTGGGGCCAAGCCA
>NW_010107679.1:341-626 GCF_000699245.1 Pterocles gutturalis | reverse complement strand
GAAGCCGCGTTTCCTTCCCTCGCAGTCCCGCTTTGCGATGATTTTAATGGTAATTTCTGAGCTCCTTAAATTCCTTAACTCTTGAGCAATGCAGGGAAATCCGCAGTAAACGAGGGGAGAAATAGAAAGAGAAAGAAAGAAAGAGGGAGCTCCGGGCTGCACAAAATATTCTCTGTAGGGACCCTAATTCCAGAGGGAGAATTTCTGGAAAACTTCACGGAAATCTTTCCTTGCTGCTGTAATGGTCTCTCCTACTTTTCCTGTCTCTCACTTTCTCCCCTTAAT
>NW_010107679.1:0-260 GCF_000699245.1 Pterocles gutturalis | reverse complement strand
GCGCTGGCGCTCGGCGGGACAGTCTCGGATCGGGTCGCTTCTCATGTCGTTTGAAAGGCTTCTTCGGGAGGTTCCGCTTTATCGAGGCGATTGGGGCGGAAAAAATAAAATTTAAAAAAAAAAGACCCAAACAAACCCAGAAAAAAAAAAAAAATCAAACAAACCAAACCCCCCCTTTTTTTTTTTTTTCTTCCCTTTCTTCCCCGAAGCAGGGAGGGTGGAAACGAAATCTTCAATTTTTCCCGTCGGTGTTCTCTGTG
>NW_010107678.1:60751-61141 GCF_000699245.1 Pterocles gutturalis | reverse complement strand
GAGCCAAGGGCTAACCCACCACAACAGAAGAAAGAAAGAAAGTAAGCATGAAATCTAGATGCAAAAGCTGTGAATGATACTTCTTTTCAAAATTAGTGTCACCTTTTCTGTTTTTTTTTTTCTTAAGAGGAAAGAATTTGTTTCTCTCTCTCTCAAAGAATGAATAAAAGAATGAAAGAAAATTATAGAAATTGTAATTGTTTCTTGGCAACATGTTTCCAAATCTTCCTAGAGTTCTGTACCTGCCTTGCTTGTCGCTTAATCCTGAATTTACATGTTTTGAGCCGGTAAAATGTGAAAAATCCCTCTTGTCTCCTTTGAATTAATTGAACAAGCATGGAAAATAATTTTGTCTTTTTCAAAGAACAGAGTTCTTTGGATTCCAGGGAG
>NW_010107678.1:52527-60738 GCF_000699245.1 Pterocles gutturalis | reverse complement strand
CTGGTACTTTTTTTATTTTTTTTTTCCCCTCCAGTAGCTGGTAGCTGTCTGGAGAAACGTAATAACAGACACCCTGGGTATTCAAAGCCACCTTATAAAACTGCTACCCAGTGTAGAAGTTGAACCCTTCCCTATATGTGGGTTAGGCAGTGTTTCCTTTGTGGGGGGTGGGGGGTGGGGGGGGGGAGTGGGACTCTCCACTAGGTGGCACTGCTGAAATACATCAAGACTCAAAATTCACCAGTTTTGGTACTCAGATTTTTTTAAATAATTCTTTACAAAAAGAACATTTTTTTTTCCCCGAGAAGGTATGTTTATTTCAGATGTCACAGGTAAAAGACACATACATTTAAGCAGATATTACCTTGAGATGTGCAGCTATGTATAGGAAAAAAGGTATTCCAGAAGAGAAAAAGAAAAATGGAACCTTTATCAACCTCTAAATTTGAGTTTGTTTAGTTATATCCTTTTTAATAATTATTTATTTAAGGCTTGTTGACCTCCACTTGAAATCACAAATCAGTCTTGCCTGTTACTGGCACGGAACAAATCCTGTCTTTAACGATTGTCTTCAGTGAGCTTGCGACCTCAGTGGACAGAGGAGGATGGAACTTCCCTGTTTTGCAGATGAGAAACTGAAGGAATGTGCATATTTGCTTGTGCTTCAACAAGTGAATCTAGATCTTCTGAGTCCTGCTTCACTGATAAATCTCCATCAGTTATCTCCGGAATATCACTGTGGACTATAATTCACTATGAATCAATTAATGAAATATTTGTGATCTTCTCTGCCCTCTGGATGCAAAATATATGGTGACAATGGAAAAGCTTACTATATCTTTGGCTTAGAGATTACTTGGCTTCACTAAAGGAGGAACAAGCTCATAGCATTAGGCTTCAATATGTCCCTGACCCTAACGAAATACTGGGTGTCAATACTCTGCAGTAGGGTATTGCTCAGAAAAACTTGGTTTCTGGGTGTAACTGGTCCATCATTCAGCATTGATTAGGATGACAAGGACCATAGTTAGACATTCAAAGCAACACAAACTGGGAAAAGGATTTTCACATTTTATTTCCAGTGAAAAGAAATCTTGTGGTTTTTAATACTTGTCACCTGATAGACCTGCGCTAACAAACGCTCATTGGTGTGTCCAAGCAGTACTTAATCACTTTTTGAAAAGTTCAGGAAAGTTGCTGTGGTTTATCTGGAGATATCTCACACTTTGCTGAAGTCTCCAGGGCTCGTTGACATTCCTGACTCTTTGTGAATGAGGCCTTTTTTTATTTTCCCTTCATTTGTTTAGCTCTTTACCTAATTGATTTTCTGTGCTAATACACTAAAGGTCTGAAAAAGGCAGAGCCTCAGGTGTGACAGATGGAATAAGGTGCTTTTAGTCACTGCTTTTATCTTCCATGTCTAATGTGTTGGTTACAGCTGTGCAGTTTAACAGCAAAATCAATACATCATTTGCTACCAGTACCTGAAAGAATTTGGAAGCCTGTTGGTATTTTAACTATTAGGTTTCCCCTGAAAGGCCGTCCTTCCCCTGCTGCCCCCCACCTTGTCCCTCCCGAAATCAAGTGTTGCACGAACACAAGATCCCTTTCTGTCTCCTGGTGTTTATGTATGTATGTAAATTTACTACCCATTTACCCTACTACCAGTTACCTAACCTTCTTGGAAATTGCATCTTACAGTTGATTTATTAACTTCGCATTTACCTGTAATAAGATGCTATTCAGAGCATATTTACTACTAGCGTTTTGAGAATACAGTTCATGAACATGAAAAATCTGAAGAAGTAAGGAAATCATTTGCACATCAACGAGTGAAAAAAACTCATGTCCCTGTATGCAATCCTAGTTTGCTAATGCAGCCACTGAATTAGTGTTATGTAAGTATTTTGTCCCTATTTTTTAAGTAAGCATCTTTTGACCTCAAAAAATGTCAGAAAATACCAAGAAAACAGAACTCTGGAAAAGAAAAGGCAAAGTAGTGGCTTTAAAATAATCTGATGAGTCAGAAGTCAGTTTAATTTCTTGTCATGTGGTGTATGTTGTAATATTTTCTCCTCATCTCCTGATTGTGCTTTAATTTGGGTGGACTTAGTCATTGCCACATTGGTGCGGTGTTATTTACGTCTTGTTGTCCTTTGACTGACGTTGTTGTTTCTGTGATCTTTCACACTTCTATACTTATTGCCGGTTACTAAGGAAACTCTCAAACACAAAAATTGCCCTCTAAATAACATGATTACCTTATTATTGATTTATTTCATAGCTATAAGTGTTCTTGATGTTGCACACTGAGAGACTGGTGCCAAGCAAATAACAGGTTCCTCCCCAGTAAGGATGTGCATGAAAGCACAGTCCTGCAAAGAGCCTGGTCACTCCTTGAAATGCTGTGCACCTTGACCTGATGTGAATTTTGACCTTGCCTGCTTTGGTCACACGCTGCACCACAACTGATCACACCAGGACGAACTGGTTTGTGACAGAACTTTGAGAATTTTTTAAGGACTTATCTGAACGAAATAATCATTTGAGAAGGACTCATCAACTCAATATTAAAAGATAATAAACTGCTACTATGTTTATAACTAGGACTGAACAAATTATTATGGATAATAAAAGCAGCAGCCTGAATGTTCATCCCAGTAATGAAACAGACGAAACAAGTTTCAAGTTCAGGAAAAAACAAGTTTTCTCTGCTTTTTCTCTCTGCATGTATTCTAGATACTCTAAAATGGCATAATCAAGTATTAAAAGTAACAGCTTGAATGGTACTTCCAGCATAGCTAAATCCAACAACATTAGTTTTGTTAGTAATATTCAGATATCATCAACAATATCCTCAGCAACTAAAAACCGTACAGCATGCTCGTATTGAAGAGATCTTTTCAGGTGTAGCAGAACTACTTTAAGACACTTTTACTACTGGGCATGTGTTCCATTTAGGAGGTTGAAGTTTCATAGCAAAAGAAATTGATAGGATTCTAATATTGGTAAACCATTACTTGAATAGCTCCCAACCTTGGATTTCTGACTGTTACCAATTATTTCTGACAGTTGCTAATTGTAAGTGATAAGTGCACAAATTTTCACTAAAACAAATCCTCGTCTTTAGTGTAGCTAAGATATTTCCTGATAGACTTCTAAGGCCAAAAGGTATTGTCATGGTCAGGTTGACTGTCCATACAACACAATTCACATAATTTTACCAACTGGTTCCTGAGCCAAGTTCCTAACCTCTTGCTGTCATAGAACATAACTCTTAGAAAAGCACTCTGTCTCAATAAAATGATTAACACATTGGACAGCCACAACCTTCTAAAATTATGCCAACTCTCAATTGCCCTCAGAGTTTAAAAATGTGAATATGGATGGTGTTGGCTTCTAGTCATTAGAGTTTATTATGCCTTTAAATAACACTCTCCTCTAATTTCTATGCCTCCTGAAACTATTAATGGATGATGATCAAGCCATTTCCTCTTTTGGATTAAAAAAAAAAAAATAGATTCCAAGCTTCAGGATAATTTCAGATAGATGTAGAAGCCTTTTTAAACTATTGACATGCCTTTTTCATCCTGTAGGCAACAGATTGGGGTACGGTGTCCAATTAATAGTCTCACCAGTTAATATTCTTGTTAAAACTGACAATATCACCTTTTGTTTTGATTTTATTTGTTCTTTTATTTACCACACCAGTGGGGGAAATTCTATGCATTTTGATATTCACTGTGATACCTAGCCCTTTCTAAAGTCACTGTTGTTGTCAGAAATAATCCGTAACAAAATCTTTGAAAGTCTATGAAGGTTTAGAAGTGGTGAATATATTTTGATTTTTGATCAGTGAGCTTGGACTGGCTTGAACTTGTATTTTCAAAATACAATACCTTTGTACACTTTGGAGGGTTTTTTTTGTTTTTAAATCTGCTATGGGTCTCCTTGAATCTAAGATGCTTCTAGGAAGGTCCTTCACATCTTTCTCAACTGGTGTGGCAAGAGTCAGAGTTCACTATAGCTCATCATAGAGTCAGGGCATTTTATGATGCCTTAATGATTCTCTCCTGTAGTAGTCATTATGTCTTATTTTCCAGGCTTTGCTGCCCAGCTAAAGACCCCTGCCAAATGAATGTTTTGGGTACTTTTGCACCACAATAGCCTTTCCCTCTCAGAGTACATTATTCCGCTATTAGTGACCCTTTACTGCCCGAGAGGAAGAAAGTTGCTGACAATGCTGGTAGAGAGCAGACATTTGGTGCCTTGAAACCACACATAAAGGGAAAAAAAAAAAAAAAACAAAACAAAACACCAATCTTTCACTTCAGAAACTAGCCTTAGATTATACAAGAACTAATCTTATCTGTATGGGGACACACAGTAAAAAAGATGCACCTTTTGAGATTCATGTACTATAAAGTAATCCATTCATGTAATTCTTCAAAAAATGAGAGCTTGTTATTCCTAGACATAGAAGGCTCTAGTACAAAGTTAAGCCTCAGGTATTCACATTGCAATTGTCTTTTCATCTGACACATGCCAAAATAATATGTTTTAAATGTTAGTATAAAGAACTCTATAGCATATTTAAACCTGCATAACAGCCCTTTTCAGATGGCAGCAGCAGGGGCTGAGGGCTTCTGGGGGCCCACCAGCCAGGTCCTGTCCCACTGCCCCAGCCAGTCTTGGATGTTGTTAGTGGAGCACAACATCTGCCCTATGAGCAAATCACACATGAGCCTGTTGTGGCTCCCACTGCGCATCTCACAGGGGTTCGTACTTTCCGTGCTTGAGTGCCAGAATACAGACTCTGCTGGTACTTGGCCCTGGTTTATAAATATAAAATAAATTAAAGTGTGGTTTGCCATGTTTATTCACAGGTGTCTTTACTGGTTTACAGTGGGTGTTGAGAGGAAATAATTAATTCAGAAGTTTTTTGGCTATAGCTATTCAGAAAAAGAAATCAAAACCCCACAAATAATTTGAAGAAAAACAACATTTAAAAAAAAGAAAAAAATGATACTGTGTATGAACATGTCTGTTCTTCACTGTAAGAGAAAAGAATGTTTTTGCTGATTATCTCAGTCACCATCAATGAAAAGAATTGAAGAATGTATCATGTTTGGACTTTGATTCAGAGAAAGTGGTATTCTTCTCCTTTTAGTTTGTTTATGAGGCATCTTAGGTAAGCATGCTATTCTATGCATTCCTTGGCTTCAAGCCAGGCTTGAGGTAGTATATTGTTGGTTTAGGTTTCCAATTGTTTTTCAAAAGGGATAAAATATAGAAACATGTTAATTTATACGTCAATACACATTCCTCCCTGCATACTTCACCCCAGAGTTCCCCAGATAATCAGCTTCACAGAGTAAAGACCAATTTCCCCTCAAAATAATGAGAGCACCCTCTGTAATGAAGAAAGTGAGTGTTCTTAGAAGTTTGTGACACCATGTTTCATGAAGAAGGCTTCAAAACAGTCACCTTTTTTTTTTTTTTTTTTTTTAAGTGCAAATGAAAACCAGAAACCTTTTGCTGAAAACTTGTTTCATGGTCATGCATTCTGTAACTTTTACCTTTATTTGGGGTCTGCCATCAGACCTTTTATTTTTATCTAATAAATATCTCTTGGACAAGGAAAGCCTTTGCAACCAGCTGGAGTTATGTGACTCCTTCTGCTAAGGTTGGCAGAAGTCCCTGACATACCCTACGATTTAGCTACTCTGGGCCAGATGCTTCTTTTAGCTGCAAAATATGGAGGCGGTGTGAAGGGGTGGAGAAAAAGCCAAGTACAGAGCTCAGTCTCCCAAATGGGAAAGAATGGTGAATCTTTCAGAAAACACTTCTCCCTGATCCAGAAAGCTCCATCTCACACTCACACAAAACGAGGTGACTAATCCTCAGAGATGACATGAAAAATGTTTGGTGGATGCAGGTTTTGTTCAGGCAGTAGCTACCGTATAATACCTGTTCTTATTACAGCTCAGCAGAACACTGTTGTGCCCTTTGCAAGCTCTATGCTTCTCTTTTTTGGGGTTATTCTTGCTTTTTATTCAATGACGTTTATCCAACATGTGTATTAACATCCTCACTTTTTTTCAGGCAAGCTCTGAAGTCTACGCTCAATGTCTGCTTGCTTTCCATCTGAGGCATGAGTACTTCATTCTAGTTTTGCTATGGCCCAAGTACAGATGAAGAGGTAGAAGAAGGGAGAGAGAGAGAGAGAGATACAGTGGCTTAGTCCATATTGTATTTTTTAGGGTGCTCTTCTGGGAGATAGAAATCTAAATCCTTATCTTTGGTTTTAAGCCAGTTGAGGAAAGTGATAAGGAGAGTAGCTAAGCCATGGTTATTGCAGTATGTACCTTATAGTCATTTATACCTTTTTATCACACTTGGCCTTTACTGACAGTAAATCAACCAGAGACTGTCTTAGGCACTTTTTTCCTTTGGCTGTAATGACATTACAAGGCTCAAGGGAAACAAAGAAAAAAACCTGACACTTCAGTATGCAGAGTTCCAACAAGAAATCAAAGGGGTATATTCTGCTTGTCTTCTCGGATCCAAAATCAGAAATCTTCTCCACCTAGGCATATCTTATTTCCTGATTCTTGACTAATATTTTCTACGGATGTGTCATAAATAACTTTTCTACAATTTTTCCTAGAAAAAGGAAAGCAGGTGTTGTAAGGTGACATGTAAAAATGTCAGTACGCCTTACTGCTTGAGCAACCCCTTTCTTATTTTCGGTAATTTAACGTTAATTTATTCTCTCTACCATATCTCTTCCTTTTTCTTTTCTGAAAACACAGGCATTGGTCCTTTAATCACTTTGAAAACTTTAAATTCAGAACTTGTATTTTTAAAATAAATAAATAAGAGCTTTTGGCCCAAAGACTTTTACTTCTGAGATGTCCCACAGTGATCTAATTTGTCTTTCTTTGAAAACACATGCTCCATTCCAGACCCCATGGAGACAATTGCTTCCATATCCTTCTCTGTACCTCATAGGAGTCAGAGAAGAAAAAAAAAAAAAAAAAAAAAAGAGAGAAATAAACATAAAGGTGAGCATGTACATAATTTTTTTTTTATTTTAATGAGAAAATGTCCAAAACTGAGCAACGCTCTTAAAAACTTGAGTGTTTTGCAATGTTCAGCTAAATTTAATTCAAGAACAAGCTGTCTGGAAACTCTGTTAAAAATGTGATTTCTACTATTATTCCTTTTGTTTCATTAAAAACTCTCCTTCTCATGTGTGCTTTTATTACTTGTTCCAACTGTGTAGAACAAGCAGAATTCACATCCTTGTGCTTCAGTCTCAATGTCAATCTCAAGAGAAGAGTTGCCTGTTCAGCCCACATCAAAGCAAAGATTTGCTGCACATCCTTTAGCCTGTGTCTGTGCTTTTGACAGTAATTTTGTTTCTACAGCTGAGCAAATGACAGAATCATCTTTTTACTTTCTTTCCTCATCTCCTCTACAGACTGAGATTTCATGAGAATATTTTGTTCAGTCACGTCCCTGATATCTCTGTGTCTCACTTGTTTTCAGTGTGTGTGAACATTCAGGTACTCAATCTTCATTAGTGTAAATAATCAGGAAAAGGACATGTTAATCTCTAGTTTGTCAAAAGCAATTTTAAAATTGTCTGTTTAATTGTAATACTCAGTTTATGCTGCTTTGGTTAATTAGATATATTAACAGAGGCAAAGAAAAAATGTAGCAAAAGCCTAGCAATGTAACTGTGTGCAAACAGAACTGGGAACATTCATTGAGTATGTTTTTTACATGCTTCTGTGTTTATAAAACAAAAAGTTTTATAAAAAGCTTATATAATTTTTTTTAATGTTGAAATACTTCTTTTCTATATGAAAAATAGTAATACATAAATGGAACTGTCTCCAAAAGAGAAATTTCTCTTTGAATTATTAAGTTTTTCTTTCTGGATGAGAGCATTGTTTTTTCCCAATCTTACGCCATGTGTATATGTAATAGATGCTAAAGTCATTGGGTTCCAGAAGTACAATGTTTAGTTTTCTTTAGTTTAAAGACGTTTAAGTGAAGCTGCTTTTAAAAATTTGAGCAGCGCATGTGTTATTTCAGCTTGTTGCAATTTCCTTGCAGTCCAATCCTCCAGTATACTGTCCAAAGGAGGAAGCAGGATCAGATAATAAACAGAAAATTAAAAAAAAAAAAAAAACAAGAATA
>NW_010107678.1:43043-52508 GCF_000699245.1 Pterocles gutturalis | reverse complement strand
GGGGAAGAAATGAACTAATGTTCCTCAACAAAAAAAAACTGTGGGTTTCTCTCCCCTGCAGAATCCCACTTCAGTCAGTCCTTAACACTCCCCTAAGGCAAGATTCAGTTCCCAGTGTCCAAGTCTCTCCTAGGTAGACGACAGGTGTCTTGCATCTGTGCTCCAGTAGTAAAAGCCGAAGCCACTTAATGAGCTCTTCCAAACTGCTGCTTACCTGAAGTATGTCAGAAACTGAAAAATAATTCCCCTTTTCTAAGATAATAATAATTTATTTCAGTGGGGCCAAGGTCTTACTCTTCTTTTTAACAACATTTTCATGCTTATTTATGTGAAACTTTCCATCAACAGAGAACTAAATTTCAGTTCAATATTTCCTATTAGGGTTGAAACAGGATGCAGAGTAAGGTTTGTCATAATATATGTGATAGTACAATATAAATTCAATGCTCCTTCTAGATGTGAAAGAGTAACTGTGTTCGTGCAGCAATATTTCATAGTGATTTTTTAATTTATTAATTAGTTTTATTAATTTGATAAATAAATGTTAAGCCTATATAAGAGAACAAAAGAAAAGGAAATAGACTAAATTGATATTTACAAGAATGAAATTAACATGAATTTCAAGGTTTATAAAGAAATTATAATCTTGTTGAATGAACTGAAAATTGAATACTTATCAGAAGATTTATTCTATATCTTACAGTTAAAATTTTGTGATTATTAATGCTTTTATATAGTTTTATACATGTTCTAATACTTTCAGAAAAATATAAAATTTCATCTAACATTGACAATCAAGTATGAGAAATAAATTTGTATTAGTCAGTGATCATAGCATCATAGAATCATAGAATGTTTTGAGTTGCAAAGGACCTTAAAGACCATCTAGTTCCGACCCCCCTGCCATCGACAGGCACACTTTCCACTAGACTAAGCTGATCAAAGCCTGTGATGATATTTGTATCCTCATTCACAAGAACACATAATTAATATATTAGAAAACGATGTAACTGAAAGGAATTTAAAAGATCACTGACACTACTGCACTTTAGCTTTATCTTTTCCTTCATTTCACTCTACTTCAATGTATTTTCCAGCTCCATAATTCTAAGCTTAGATATGAAATATCAGAAAATATCTTAATTACAGGTTTTATTATTTGATGTTTCTTTCTGAAGCATTACTAAGTTAATATATTTAGCAGAAGCAGTGGGGGAAAAAAACCACACTTATCTATTTTTAGATAAAAATTATTTAAGAATTTTTAAGACCTTTTATATTTCTCCCTTTTTCATTTTCTATTTCCTTCTTGTCCTGGTTTTGTTCCATGTTTCCACCGGTGAGGAGAAGTTAAATAAAGAAACACAGAGAGATGGAAGGAACAGGAAACATGACTAATTCTACCAAAAAAAAATTTATAAGAATTTAATTTTTGAAAAAGTTTTTTTAAGTTGTGGAAGTTTAAAGCATATTTTTCAAACTCTTCACAAGATTTACATTTTAAATATTTTTGCATGTTTTTAAAAAATATTTATTGCATAATTTTTCAAAGATTAATTGAAATTGACAACTAACATTCAAGGCATGTTCCTTTACAGACACAATTTATGCCTTCACACATGCTGATTTTGTTAATTTGTTTTTTTCTCTGTATCCTCTTCAAAATTATAGATTTTTTTATTGTTAAACTTAGGAACCTGTACTTACAGAGTCAAAATATGTTTCTGTCTGGACATTTTCATTTTTTCATCTCATTTCATGCTATTACTTCCTTTCCTCTCTCATCCATTGTGTCTTCTTTCCTCAGTCATGAATCTTGTTCTCTCTTTGTTTTAAATTTTTTTACCATCTTTTTTTTTTTTTCCTTTTTAGTTACTTTAATGTCCTGCTCCATTCGCACACGTACTTTTTCTCCTATGTTATACTCATCTGAGTCAGTCCATACTTTGCTTTCATCCACTGTAACCAAGCAAGGAACTCTCACAGACAAACTTACCCTAATCATTCACCAGACTGAGAGATAAAAGGATGAAAGATTTTTTTCTTTCTTATTTGGTACATCACCCCAAAATAGGTTGCATATTAGAGAAGGGGTGAGGGAGTGGTGTGAAAATTTCTGTCTGTTGGCTGTTGCAAAACAAGCAAGTGGGAGCAAATGCTTTATGAAGAGATTGTTAGAGAAAAAAATAGAAAACAAAATTTGTTTGTGGATTTCATTGTCAAGCCAAGGACCAAAGGGATGATCAAATCTAATACAGGGATCAGGCTAAGAATGCTATGGATATTATTACAGAATTTCAGAATCATGGTACAATTGAGACCGGAAGGGATCTCTGCAGATCACCTAGTCCCATGCCTGAGTCAAAGCAGGATCAGCTATCCAGGATTTTGTCTGGTAAGATTTTGAATGTCTCCAAAATACTCCACGACCTTTTTCAGAAATGTGTTCCAGAGCCTGATCACCCTTATAAGGAAAAGCATGTTTTTTTTTCTTATGTTTCAATGGAAATTCCTGTGTTTTGGTTTGTCCTGTACGTCTTGTCCTGTCACTGGACATCAATGAGAACAGCCTGGCTCCATCTTCTCTACTTCCCCCAACCAGGTATTTATACACACTGGTCAGATCCCCCTCAGACTTCTTTTCTCCAGGCTGAACAGTATAGCTCTCTCAGACTCTCTATATATGTCAGATACACTAGTTCCTTAATCATTTTTATGGCTCTTCACTGTAGTTGCTCCATTTTGTCCATGTCCTTGTGGTACTGGAATCCCAGTCTTGGACCCAGCACTCCAGATGTGTCTTACTAGGACTGAACAGAAAGGAAGGATCACCTCCCTCGACCTGCTGGCAATGGTCTTTCCAGTGCAGTCAAGGATGTTCTTGGGCTTTTATACAATGAGGGTACATTGCTGGCTCATGGTGAGGACCCCTGAGTCTTTGCTGAGCTGCTTTGTGGTCAGTCAGCCCTCATCATGTACTGATGCACGGGGTTGTTCCTCCCCAGGCATAGAGCTTTGCTTTTTGCATTGTTAAAGTTCATAAGATTCCTCTCTGCCCAGTTCTCCATCCTGCTGAGCTCACCGAGTGCAACCATCTGACATATCAACCACTGCTCTCTGTTCTGTATCATCTGCAGACTTACTGAGAGTGCGCTCTTTCCATGATCTGGGTCATTAATGAATATGTTAAACAGTATGATCCCATTATCAGCACCTGAGGCATACTACTAGTCACTGACCCCCAGCTGGACTTCATGCCACTGGTCACAACCACTTGAGCCCAGCAGATGGTTTTCTGTCTACCTCTCTGTCCTTTCATCTTTCTTGTACTTCATCAATACATGTCTATAAGGTTGTTACAGGAGAAAGCATCAAAAACCTTAGTCAAAATTAAAGATCAGCCATATTCACTGTTCTCCCCTCATCTACCAAGGCTGTCATTCCGTTGTAGGAGTCTGTCAGTTTGGTAGTTTGGTCAAGCATGAGTTCCCCTTCATAAATCCATGCTGACTACTCCCAATGACCTCCTTGTTCTTCGTATGTTTGGAAGTTATTTCCAGGACTATCAGTTTCTCTACCACTGTCTCAGAGGTAAAGGTGAAGCTGATTAGTGTGTAGTTTTCTCAATCTTCCTTCTTGCCCTTCTCGAACACGGGAGTGACATTTGCTTTCTTCCATGGTCGGGTATCTCCCCCACTCACCATGACATTTCAAGGATAATCAACAGTGTCCTCAAAATAATGTTGTCCAGCTACCTCAGCACTTGTGGGTGCATCCTATCTAGTCCCATGACTGAAGTACGTACACTTCATTTAAATGTGCCCTAACCTGAAACTCTTACACCAAGGTTAAGTCTTCCTTGCTCCAGACTTTCCCACTGGTCTCAGGGGCCTGAGATTCCTGAAGGCAAATCTTACATGTAAAGACTGAGGTGAAGAAGACATTGAGAACCTGAGGCTCTTCCATATTCTTTTTTGCCATTTCCCATGCCCTATTCAACAGCAGGCTTACATTTTCTCTAATCTTCCATTTGTTACTAATGTAATCGTAGCAGCCCATCTTGTTGCCTTTCACATCCCTTTCCGGATTCACCTGCCAGCTGGCCTTGGCTTTCCTAATCCTATCCCTGTGTGATCAGACGACATTTCTTTATTTTTTCTGGGTCACCCTTCCCTCCTTCCATCTCTTGTACGCTTTCTTTTCAGTCAAGAACACCTTTGTACATGCAAGTCTCCTGCAGTCTTTGGTTGAACTGCTGTGTATTGTGATGGATTTCCTGAGCTTGGAGGTGGTGAACCAGATGGAGGTCCATCCTTGGACCTCTCTTCTCTGCAGGACTGTCTCTAATGGAATTCTTCCAAGCAGATCCCTGAAGAGGCCGAAGACTGTTCTGAAGTCCAGGGTTGTGATCCCTCCCCTCAGGATCATGAACCCCTCCCCGATCAGTTTCTCCCTGTTTGTAAGTATACCATACAGCAGAGCATGTCCCCTCATGGGACCCTGGCTCACCTGTGTCAGGAAGTTGCCATCAATGGACTCCAGAAACCTTGTGGACTGCTGCTGTGTTGTACTCACAGCAGTTACCGGGGTAGCTGAATTTCCCCATGATGACCAAGGCCTGTGATCATGCAGACACAGCTGCAAAGGTGTAGGAAAATTCTTCTGTCAGAAAATTTAAAAAAACCCAATACTAAACCTTCTTCAGAATGCATCTCTCTCCTAGACAATCTTAATAGTTTATTCTGAATGCCAATATCACATCATACAATAATTATACATGTAATAAAAAAATTATTATCATTGAATATCTGGGTTTTTTTTCCTACTCAGATTTATTTTTTCAATGGGAAGCATGCAGTGGGGGACTCCTGAGGGCTTCTTTTCCCTTAGGGTCTATTGTAGGAGCTGGCCCTTTTTTGGATCTGCTTTCAACAATTTTCAGAATCAATCTGTGACATTTTTCAAAATGTAATCTGGAAATTAATTGTGGAGAAAGGTTTCTGTGCTTTCAGAGAGTGTTAGTAAGTGTGTGGGTGGTGTAATGTGGGAGATACATTAGTTTCTATACATAGGATGAAGTATGCACAACAAGAATAAAAGGAGGGAATGTGATCAATGCTGCTACCCACATTCTTCTAGATTTTGGATAGATTGTAATTAGTTTGACCTCCATACTTTAAATGGTAATGTCTGGAGAATTCTGGAAGGTGTAATTTGCCATTATTAACATAATTAACTGAAGATTAAAAAAACCTGATATTACCATCAAGAGTTTTGTTCTATTCTATACTCTCAGCCATACCTAGACACCCCCCACTCAAATCAACACTAGATGTTAGATCATCATGACATTTTTGATCATGTATACGTGTTCCCACATATAAAAATCCTAGGAGGGAGCAGGTATTTTGTTGTTTTGATAAAGCATCTGCTTTTTATTGTTCAGAAGTCTGGGAAAAATAAGTACAAAATATGTGTTAAATTGAGATTGTTCTTTCAACAACAAAAAAAAAATCAATAAAAAAAGCAAAAAAAAATCCTACCCAAATAGGCAGCACCTAGTGAGTAATAACTTCATTTCTCTATAGCTCAGGGGGGTTGCAAGGGGAGTGTGAAAAGTTCATTATTATCAACCAGAAAAAAAGCGAGTGCTAAGAAGAAAGAATCGTATTTCCTATTGGGATTTCTCTCAGACTACATGATTTGCATGAAGGGCGCCACATCAAACACATTGGGTGCCCTTTTTCAAATATTAATGTGAAGCTTGTTTCAAGTTCTTTCTTGACTTTGTGCCACCTTGTATCAAAGGAAGTTAAAAGGACGACTTGGGAGGAAAAAATACTTTTCCAACTGTTTCAGCACTTAGCAAAAAGCTTTCTGTGTTTGATCAGTTCTGCTTCAAACTTTTACTATTTTGACAAACAGGCACAATTTTTATAGCTGTGCATTTTATGACAATTGATTCGGACTTTCCCCCCTCCCTCTTTTTTGTGGTTTTTCCATTTTACAGTGATGGGTGTCATGACTGATGCACTCTGAACATTTATGCACTATACAATTTAATTATTTTACTTATTATTTTCTCCCACACGTGATAATTTCTATTAAATATTTATACATCTGAGCAAAATCACAACAAATTATACTACAGAAAATGGCACCTTTAAGCTTAAATATGCCTTGTTTGAGCTGTCTTAATCTTACCTAATTGAACTTTTAAACACCTACATCTAAGCTAACCAACCTATGTTCCTCTTACAGTTGATGGGGAGAAATAGACATCTCCCCAGGATGGTGTGGTTAAATCTCTGAGTGAGATGACATGAATTCTGTTCCAGCAGTAGCAGTTGCTTTTAACTGACAATAAAAGGAGCCTAAAATACTTATATTTAAATTAAATGGTTTGGTAATTCCCACTGTAAAGCAATAACAGCACCAAGAAGAGAATAACAAAGTGGACATACTTTCTGTCTGTTTCCCCCTCTACTCAGAAACAAAGAAAGTAGGGGAAAAGTGTCAGGAATTTTTGTTGAGCAATTCAAGCATAAATAAATTTCTAATAAGAATACAAGAGATGACACATATTATATAGCATGAAAGCAATTGTTAGAGATAAGAAATGCAATTGTGGAAATATGCAGAACAGTAGTCCTAGAAGAAACTGGCCTTTTTCAGAATATCCAATCTATGGTCATCGGGACAAAAAGATGAAATTACAACAAAATCAGAATAAAATGTGAGTTGTAATTGGTAACTTAGGAACTAGTACTATCTTAGCCTGAGAACTAAATATTCTCCACAAACCCTGTGAAAAAAAAAATCTTCACTGAACTCTCACAGGCTATAGTAGAGGAAATTTTAAATTCACAATTATCAACCAGATTTGTAGCTGAAATAATCACCATGGATGTGGTATAACTAAAGCTCCTGAAGCATTTTCAGCAAAAAAAAATCCAAAGTGTTCTGGAGAATAAAGGTAAACAGGTCATTTGGTCTATAAGACACAGATTTTCTAAGCCCTTTTCCTTACCACTTTTCATTTAAAAAAATAAATTAGAGATTATAGTGAACTGCTGTAAACAAACATTTGAAAAGCCTAACAGTGCTACTGAAAAAGAGTAAAATTTAGACCTAATGGGTTCTTTATGTGTTTCTTACTACACAGAAATTTATTCACACTGAAGTCAATAAGACTATTTTTCTTGTAAGTTGCAGAAACGGCAAAGTTTTATCAGAATTTCCTGTCGATGTTTTTTATAATAAAAAAAAAAGGAAAAGTAATTAACATTTTTCTGACCAGTCCTATCTATAGCCATAAGCAAAATAAAATATAATGATCCAGTCTGTAAAACATTACTTAGCCCACATACCAGAGAAACAACAGTCTGATCATTAAGAATAGATGATGTGGAAAATGTTTTTCCCTCTTGCATAGAGATAAAAATTCCTGATTTTAATACAGTGTTGTTGTGGTGTTTTTTTTGGGTTTTTTTTGGGTTTTTTTGTTTTTTTTTGTTATCAGTCCTTCTGGATGAGTTTTTTTTTTTGGTCATTTGTAGGCTGGTTGCCTTTTGCATGAGTTTTTATTTGCGTTTTCTTTTCTTGGTTGTGGTTTTTTTCTTGATTCAGTTAAATTATATGGGCATTTTGCATATTTTAAAGCACTAAGACAAAAATATTCCTAAAAGGAGAAGAGCTGAACTTCAATATCATATTGCAATCTTATATAATGTATGTTGACACTAGTTTCTAATTTTAAGTATTAATAACCATTGGGAGACTAGAATCTGCTGTACACTTTTGGCAGCCCCATATATATTGAATTAGTCCATATTTCAGTTGGAGCACATAAAAGCAGAATCAAGATCTATGAAATTAATGATAGAAAGGTTTATTAGATTGTCTAGCTGATAATAAAACAAATCACTATGAGTACTGTAAACTGAGAAGATTGGGCCTGAGACCTTTTACCACTTAGCAATGCATTATCTGTGTATGTGCTGCAGTCATAAATGACAAACATGTAATATCAGAAAAGGTCTGCACTAGCAATTTTGGCTGGATATCTTCCAAGTAATATGTCTGAGCTATTTGGTTCTTGGTTTCCACTATTACCAACAAAATGACGTTAGTGGAAAGAAAAACAGCATTACACATGCAACTACCCTCACTTTCTATTCTACCAATGTTTCCTACTGTAGACCGTTTACACAAAGAGTAGCTAGGGACAACAATGTTCCAGAGCTGAAACAAAAGCAGTTTGCTTTTCCAAGCTTCCTCCTAACTCACAAGGAAAAGCAGCAGTCACTGCTCATCTGAAGCTAGAAGAGTAATTAAAAGATTTTTATACAAAAAGAGAAATGTTTTCTGCTTCTTACCTTGAAACAAAGTTAAGCAATAATGGGATCACTGTAGGTATGTATTGCAACCCTTTCAACTTAAGCTACATTTTCTACCCAGTTTAATCAAGTTTTCATTTCCTATCAGCTTGTTCTTATGGATTGTATTGAACATCAACATCCTGAGCTATTATAGAGCAGGTTGAAAGGACAAACGTCTTTGTAGGAGTGGTCTTCCTGGAAAAGGCAGAGCTTCATAAAGCAATATTCAGTGCAAGTGGTGACAAACAGTAATTTCATACCTTCAGTTTAGATGGACTGTGAGCCTACTGAATTATATTCAAGATTCTGTTGGGAATATTACCACAGCGTAAAAAGTCCTGATGTATATCACAAGATTTCGAGTTGTTGTAAAAAATGGTGTGTCACCAAATAGCTCTTTAAGATTCCTGTACCTGTTCCCATACCATCTGTGACATGCCTGCATCAGGAAAATACCCGTGTCCACACCCCTACCCATGCCAGCTAACCTCTGTATTTCAAAGCCACCAATAAGACATGGAATGAGTCAGTGTTCCCCTGCCCACTATCGAGGTGTAGACTTCAAGATTTTTCCCCAACTACGAAGTTAGAGATTCCAGTGCTGGACTGTTCTGCATCTTTTGTTGTCATTCGTCTGCTATGTAATGCCGTAAGAATGTTCCATTTTTGGTAATCCTGTTTCCCGAATGCTAAAGTAGCTTTTAATTCTCTCCTTGAGACTAAAATAAAAAATTAGTCTTTTTGCACAATTGTTAAAATCTCTGATTTTCAGACACTATCTTCTTTGCTTCTGCTTTTTTCTGAGTAGTTTTTTCTGCCATTTCAGCTTTTATAAAAACATGATAAGGAAAAAGCAACAAATAAGTTCCTCTTTGCAGGGTACAGCAATTTGTAAAGACTTAGCTGACAGTTTACTTTCCCTAAGTACTAAAAAACCTGTTTTCAATTAATACACATCTCCTTTAAAAAACACGATTCCTGAGGTGGACAAAACTCAAATTGTCCTTAAAAAATAATTTCCTGTTCAAGATCGCTAAAACTGCACAATACAATGCATTGTGACTGCCAAACTCTGAATCATCAT
>NW_010107678.1:0-43033 GCF_000699245.1 Pterocles gutturalis | reverse complement strand
ATCACTATTTATGGTCATAAAATACAACTTCATATCTGTCTTTCCAACTCCACCCTCAGTACGCATCAGTTTAGAAACTCCTTTTCCTGGACTCAATTAGAGCTATTCAACCGTCTATCAGACAGCAGTTTTGGCTAATATGAGAAACCTCCAATTTTGTATTGTTGGGCAATTGTTCCATAAGGCTGTGTAACCTTACGGTTCTGACTAGTTTCATAGCCATGATATGTATATTGTATTGCAAAATTTGTTATTTATATTATGCTAAAATTTGTAACAGGATGAAGTTGTACTCATAAACCAATGCAATTCCTTCTCAGGACATTTGTCAAAAGCTTATGTGAAATAATTTTCTGCCTTGAGTATTCTAATGGATCAAGCCTTTGATGTGTTTGAGAGCTGTACTTTCACACTTTTTTGTCTCAAATCACATTTTTAAAAATAAAAACAGTGTTTCAAGTCTGGGTAGAAATATGGTGAAAATTGAGTTTTCCAGGGGAAAAGCAATAGAACAGGTATCTCACTGCATATATCTAAGTCTCCAGATACTGTTTTTTAGTAATTTAAGTTGGAGTTTATCCCTTGGTATATGGAGTTATGATTTCTTCACACTGAGGGCTGATACAAAATGCAGTTGATACTGCAAGTGGGGAGCTACAAAAATCCTGAAAGCCAGTGCTTTAATACATGAATTTCCAACTTAACTGATACTGTATAAAGTGTTAGCAGTAAACACTGAGCCACAAGGGGATTACCAGGTCATATTGTACACTCAGCATAAGATCCAGCCACTCTGAGGTTACCTTAACACTTGTTTGCTACTGTCAGTGTATTCCACATATTAGAAGAAAGGAAACATAAATATAAAAGTTCTATGAACAGCTAAAAATTAAACTGATATAATACACTATGTAAAGGAGAGTATCTTAGAAGTATCCTAGATTTATGAAAAGTGTGATGAAATATATAAAATTATGGAAAATTAAATTGTAATATTGTTCTTAACATTTTAAGGAGGATTGTAAGTCCAGGATGTAAAGCAAAGATCCTTTAATTGTATGTTGTTTATTCAGAACTTATAAACAGATCTCTTTTTTTTCCTGAAAATGGACAGTTTTATAGATATGTTACTCAAATGAGCTGTTCTTCTCCTAAGGTAGGATTTATAAATTAAATATTATTGGATCATAAAAAAAATTCCTGGAATGGCAAGAAGTAATAAATCCATAATATCATTAACTGCAGAAAAGTTAATAGACATTTTAATTAAAGAACCACCCTAACAGGATTAGAATTCACCACTCTGTAAAGGCTGAATCATGTCGTGTTTCATTATCATTTCTGAGAATGTACAGGTGTTAAATTAACTACAAGAGACCTCATCTTTTGTTCCTTGCATAAAATAAAAACATATTGTAAATTAAAATGAAAAATTAATTTACAAGGTTATCACTATGAAGTTCAGACAAAGCCTGTTAGCTAGTAAAGCTGATCAGGAATTTGCTGAGGTGCTTCTTTATTTGAGAATGCTGATTGTAGGAATGAACGCTTTCTGGGAAATGGATTTATTTCATAAAATTTTAATCAGAAAAAGTATCTCAGGACTTGTCAGGCTGTCTGATCATATCTGGAGCACAAGAGACTTACATATTTCTGTGGTCAGACCTCTTACTTTGCGATACAGGCAGCTGCTTTGTACAGGGCCACATAAAGAAGGGAACCTGAGTTTCCTACATGCACCAGTGGTGAGCAGACCTGGAGGGCTGCCGACAGCCTTTCCCATCTACTACCAAAACAAACAACATGCTGTGTGCCAGCTAGAAAGCCATGTCTTCAGAGCAGTAGAGCAATGCTTGACTTCTCGCTGACGTGCTTTCGAGAGCCAAGGCAGTTGTATCTGACTTGCGCTGGACCATGTGGATACAATATCTCAGTTTCACTATATCTTGGAAGTTTCTGCATGGTACCTTCCCCTGAACTGCAGGAGAGGAGTAGGAACCTCTTTTCAGTTATTTTTTTTAACATATATTAAACTCCTTTGTCTTCTCTGTAAGCAGCTTTGCTTTCAGTACCACGGAAAAATGGGTTTAAGAATAATAAATCACAAAATTTTCACAAGGAGAAGGAAGAAAAAGCTCGCGTTCAATCCAGTCTTTACTTTGTACCAAGCATGTATACAAATAAACTGCCATAAATTTTAGACTAAATACCATGCATTGTTTTGATACTTGACCACCAAGTTTTAAATTTAGTGCAGAGTATTTTTCATGCTAAAGATTGCTGGAAGAGATTGTTGGACACTGACTGAATGCATAATTTGTCAGAAGCAATCTGTTGATGGAATATCAAATGGAGATGATTATTTCCAGTGACTGGAAGAACACATAATGATCTCTGCCTTTAACTTTACTAACAGCAACACTTTTCATTCAGTCTCTTGTTGGAAAAAAATGAAATAAAAAATCAGCCAACATCTCTCAACTCAGCAATATGATGCCAAAAACTATTTGCTCAATTTCTGTGACAGATGTACCATTCCATGTAGTAATTTTTGCCTCTGAATTCACAGGCTTTATAGAGCAGTTTCTATAAGTTAAATGTTTACACAAATAGGAAGACTTTTACATGAAAAATAGAATTTCTTTTACATGGCATTGAAGGCTGGCCCTTTTTTGCAAAGACTCCCACAGTCGTCCACTTTCTTATCAAAGGCTTTCTATACTGACACAGAAGTTCGGATTCATCTGATCTGACATAGGCATCTGCTTTGCAAATGTTTGCATCTATCTGAGCCCATCATCAAGGGTCCCTTCACAGTCAATGGACTGAAATTGGCACTTTGCCTGCAACTCGTTATCTTAGTGTTTACACATATAAAATAGATTAGGAACATATCCTGATGCATATATGTCTATTTCTTTCTATTGGCTACAAGAAGAGCTTAAATAAGATCTGATTTGTAGACAGTGAGATGTAGATATCTGAGAAAAGATGAGATGAAAAACTTCTTGATGAATACTTTTGTAAGAATTTTATTCCAAAATATAAGTTAATATATGTTAGCTACAACATAATATACATGCACAGGTACACTGCAATGGCAACAAAATTAATGATATATAATATTAATGGTCACATTAATAATGAAATGTTTCCCTGGCTCTTGGAAACTGTTGTGTTTACAATCTTTAAAAATGGCATAAACACAACGTTTTTTTCCAGATCCTGTCCCCTTTCTTTGCTTATTAAAGCAACTATACGTTTTCAACAATATGACTAATAATACAGGAATTATTTCTTTGTTGTCACTGTTACACAATCATTATGTTAATACTGTATCAGATGTATCACTATAAAAATAGCGTAGTTATGATTTATAATTTCCCAGAGACACATTTGGATATGAATTTTAAAGAATGTATTTTGATTCCAATACATTTTGGGAAATGAACTCTCCATCTGTTCCTTCCCACTCTTACCTTATGGTTGATATTTAGTTTAAAAACTCGCAAAGTCAATACACCCCGTTATAAAAGACACTTTAGTAGGCAAACGTTGCTACGCTATATTGAATATGATCTGTATAATAAAAGTGATACGAACAACCTGCACTTTACTGCAAGGTTATTAGTTTACATAAAATACGGGCTTGTATCAGGAAAGAGTTACAATGCAGTTGCTACAGTATGACAGCGGTGTGAACAAAGAGAACAATTATCAAAATAGGACATCCTGAATAATCTTCACATTTTATACTCTAAGTACATGAAAAGATAATTTGAAAATAATGTCTTCATTTTACACATATTGAACTGCTTTGCAGTCCCCTCCCCGTCACATGCTGATTTCAATGGAGGAGGCCTGCAGCCAAGAACGTTTTATTTATGCCTTTCATCTTTTTGTGAAAAATAATTTCAATACAGAGAATGGGAGGGGAAGAAAACAAAATTTGCCATATGTTACGCTATATAAAGAATAAGCAAATGCTGACACATCATGGAACCAGTTCTTCATTTCCCAGCCTGTTCTGTGCACCTCATTTTATATACAAATGCAATCTGTGCCCTTGAGCTGGTGGAGAATTCAGGCAGGCTATGAGTCCCTGTCAAGGGATTGGGGTCCCGACGCATACCATGGACCAGGATTGTCCACTCCCCAGCAGATAATCTGTATGTATGTATAGGTACTCCGTGTGTACCAATAGATGAGCTATATGCACATAAGGGAAAGACCATGATTCTGGTACTGGGCTTCAGTTTTGTTTTTATATCATCACAAACAAAAAAATACTAGAAGTTAAATGAGGATTAATGTTTACATACAAGTTATTCCATGATCAAGGATTTTGGTTTATTTTATGAATTTTTTTAACCATTTATATGTAGCCTATTTATCTCAACTTTATTTTTTTAAATACTAAGGCTAAGCTTTTTTGCCTTTTCTCTTTTTCGTTCCCCCCCCCCCCCCCCCCCCTTTTTTTTTCTTTTTCCCCAAAACCACAGCTAAAACAGCTAGAAATGTCTGCAATACACCATTGGACAAAAAAACCTGAAACAAAGGTTATGTGTGAGATTCCCAATTTCACTGTGCTTCTGCTTGTTTACAAACTAAGAAGAAACAGGATAATAATTACCACAGCTTCTGCATAGAAGTTTTCCCCAGACCTGCAGGTTCACGGAGGCTGGGTGCAGAAGAGCTGAATCCCTCCTTATGGTACACAAACCCTGCCTTGGCTTGGCTGTCTCCTGGCAGCCCATTGCTTGGTACAGCAAACACATTCACCTGCTTTACCCTGGTAATCATAGGGAAACAAAATCCTTTATGGCACACATATTTGTACTGCTTCGTTGTGTGTATAACCTGTTTCCTTACATCACCATCAGGAGACTACCCGCCCACTGTCAAAAAAATTTCTTTTAACCTGAGCTGGGATGCACTTGCAGGATGCAAATGAGCATTTGCAGGATGCTATTATTACTGTTCTCTCTGTCTTTTGACAGACAGGACACACACACTGCTTCATGGCAATCCATTTGTCATGTTTTGAAAATGTAAGTTTATAGAAAATTACTTTTAGTTACACACAAAATATTTAGACTAGCTAAATACTTATTGCAGGTTTTTTTTACTTCTTTTTGTTTCTTTCATCTTGACAATCTGTTTATTCCAAGAATACAGACTACTGGGCTAATAAGGTACAAAAAGCTAAGCCCTTGTTATTCCTTCTGGCTACTTTTTAGGAAGTAATCTGGTTACTCTACTTAAGCATTGTTATTACTATTATTATTGTTGCTGTTGTTGTTATTATTAAGCCCATAGTGAAGTAGGAAATGTTAACGTTACCTTTAAAATTTAGGAGAGTATTTTCAAAATAAAAAAACATAAAATAAAATAAAATAAAAACAAGCAAAACTTGGTAAAAAGACCAAGTATTTAGAAAATATTTCTAAATATTTCTAAATATAAAATAAAATTCAAGTTGTCATCATGTAGAAAATAGCAACAAAATTAGGAATTAGGAAATAAAAAACAGTCAAGACTAATTTTGCCATGCTTATAATTTTATACTGTCTATTTCTCTAAAGTAGACAGGCAGCATATACAACCTTTTCATTCCACAAACATTTTTTCCTTGGACTGAGTGTAAACTGAGACTAACAAAGAAGTCATAGTACAGTTTCATAACGCTTTATTCTGTTACTCCCATTGGGGAGTCATCTGATGGACCTAACAGAAACGTTTACCATAATTTAACTTCATTGTAGTGACAGGCTACCTGCTATCCTTTGTGACCTTAAAGATTCACCTCTCCAGGCTCCTGTTGGTTAATGCTTTCCAAGGGTTCCCAGACAGTTTGACTTTGCTCTGATGTGTACTGGAGAGGAGATGAGTGGAGTGTCATTAAGTATCTGTTGTGCAGCAGCTGTCTAGGCAGGACTGATATGAAGAAGGCTATTTGGGTTTTTATTCCCTCTGGTTTAAGCAGTTTGACTGTCTGGCTATTTAAGCTGCTTAAGCAAGTTTAACAGTTTCATCTCCCATCTCGGACTCAGGGTTATCCAGAAGCTGCCTCAGGTTTTTGCAAGTATTTGAAGTAACTAAGGTGAACAGGGTGTTTGATCTGAATGTGAATAAAGGCCATGTGATGCTGCTCATATACTTTTTTTTTTTTTTTTTTCCCCCAGGTAGAATCTGTAGGAATACATGCAAAGGGATCTGCGATTTGACACTGGGTGCAATTCATACATAATGGGTGGCTCTGATTTGGACAAGCCAAGCCATTTTTTTTTACAAGTCACAACAGCAGACATGAGGCAGGACAAAGGGACCTCCCACTGGACTACTCAAAATATCATCCAGCTAGATATTAGATCCCACGTCTTGAAAGTCACCATAGCTCTTGACCGACATTTGAACGGATCAAGAAAAAATATCAAAGGGCTTAATTTAGGATCATTTACTGTCCTTGTGTTGTAGACAAGAACCTTTCTTCTGTTGAATTCTAATACACTTTAAGCACCTCAAATACTGTTTTGCAAATGTTAACTTATTTTTAATTTAACAAGATGAATACTACTGTATATGTGTTCAGTTTTTCAAGTGACATTAGTTTTTCGAAATTCTTCTCTCTAATTCTTATAACGTGTCTGTTCTAAATCTCTTGAACAGAAAAATAATCAACCTATTCTAAAATTGGGCTGTTAGTTTAAAATTTAATGCCTCTGAAATTTTAGTTAAGTTTAAAGCAGGAAAATAATGTTTAAGGCAATATTAATTATTAGAATTGGTAGTTTGCTGGAGTCATAGAAAGAAGAGTTCTCAGGTTAATTGAAAGTAAATTTGTATTGATTTGAAGGAGAGCTTAAAAATTCTGGTTTTGCATGGAAGTTTAAAATAAAACACCTTAATGTTTAATAGCTTTCTAAGTTCTAGTTCAGAAGCCCTGTAATTGTGGTACAGAGCAAAGAAAAATGAAAATGCTGTTTATAAGTGATTGATTCTGCATTCTGAATTTGGTATATGAATAAGATTTCTGGATGAGACCTATGGAGGAATTTAGGATCCCAATTATTACTGAAGTTGAATGGAAAATTAGGTTCCTAGATACATCTTTAAATTTAGTACCTTACCTTTTTTACTGCCTCAGAGAGTGGCAGATGTACTGATTTCATTTCAAGCCTTCAACTTTTAAAAAACTATTTTCAAGTAAAAAAGAAAATTATTAGAGGAAAAATCCTGAAAAAATATATCTCACTATTGTTGCCCAGAGCTTTGCATTAATGGGTAATACAAATATTGCACACATTAATATGTAGTATCAAGTTGAAATGTTGCAAAAAAAGAAATAGGAAGATAACAAGAGCTTGTTTACCTGTATGGCTTGAAATGCTCATTATATTGTCAGAGAAAGTCCTGAGATATCTAAATCTGAATTGATATTCAAGTAACCTTTGAACACTATGAAGTTTGGGAATATATGAATTCAACTTTCCAGTTTATGTTCAACTCTAATTAGAAAGGTTTTGTATGATTGGAATAATTGGACTAAAATTTCTGTTTCTAATTGGGTCTTGGGCCAAGGCTTATCCATTTAGTCTGGAAATGTATTTTAAAAAAACACCTCTGCCCTTTACTACTAGTGTCTTCCTTCAACAACTATAATTGTGCATAGCGGTGACTTACTTGCTTTTTTATTTTGAAAACATTGCTTTGAGGACTCATTATTCATAAAGTAGGAGACAACCTTTGAAGATGATAAGAGCCAGGCAATGTGCTCAGTTCAAGTAGCAAATATAGTATTTGAATTCAATCTTCTTTCAAGTTTGATCTGCCTCTGAGAATCAGGAATGGTACAATAGAAATTAATATGTGCATGAACTACCTACAAAAGGACTTTCTGCAAAGAGTTCTGTCTCATCCTTTCGCTGCTCTCTTTTGCACTCAGTGAACTTTTTCCAGGTTGTAAAGTGTGATATGTTAAGAATTTAATCTTGGCTTACTAGAACAGACATACAAAGCAAGTAATCGGAGAAATAAAAACTTAGTGCCTCTCTTTTACAATTTTACTCTTTTTATCTACATAAAATGTCCTGTGGTAAACAGAGCTGAATTTCAATCAGATTTAAACAAACAAACAAACAAACAGCCCTCATTTCTGGTCTAACTTGAAAAATGAAGGAAAAAAAGGGACAAATGCTGTGATAGCTACGTAGATAGCTTGATGAATATCACCCTGTGAAAGTGTAAACAGAATAGAATGCCTTATGTGTCTGCTTGATTCAGTGAGGCAACAGCCTTGTACTTTGCTTATTTTTTATTTCCTCCATTTGCTGTATTGTGTTTATTTTACATTACAGGGTATTTATTTTGCAGGAGGAACTTTTCCTCTTCTATCATTTCTCTCTTGTGGTATCATACTGTGCATGTTATGTTTATTCATGAACAGTGAAACACATTTCCTGGGCACTAAGGAATGTATTGTTTTAGATTGAGCCTCAATCTGTGCTTAAGTCCATTCCTGTTCATAATAATTTTCTTAAAGATACTTAAGCATTCAGATAAGTCAATTATGTCCTCAAGTGTTTTGTTTTATAGATATGAGAGCTCTATTAATTATTTATTTTCCGTTTTTAAAATTGTGTTGTTTTGTACACTATGTACTGAAGATATTGAGGTTGGTATATTAGCCTCACCTTATTATTAGAAACTTCTTACAACATTATTATATACAGCTTCAGCAGAGACATAGAGAAGTCCTTCGTGTAAGAGTAAGTTTCAATATTATTAAGTCAAGAAAGGACCAAACTATAAGTCCTCCACCCTATTTAAATGCTACTCATTATTCAGCTAAGTAGATCCACATACAAATCTCATGGAGATGCCATCCCAAAAGACATTTTTTGTTTGCCTCTTCTATTTAGGTTGTATCACGTGGAAGGATGGTTATTTCAGAGTTGATGAAAAAATTTATTTCCAGGTTCTCCAGAAAATGGTAACAGAAAATTCAAGAACCTTGCAAGTGGGTGCTCCTGTAAATCAAATCATTTGCAGATTTTTGATCGTACTCCCTCTGTAAATTTTAGACAATGTCAAATGTCATTGAGTACACAATAAATCAGGAACCCCCTAAAACTGCCCAAGTTATGGTAGGTGTCAGTTTAGAAGTAGTTAACAGTCACTGCCTTTGCATATTTCCTTGATAAAGTCATACATTCTGGCATCCTGTTGTGGCTGATTAGGGTTATAGAGCAGCTATAATTTCAAAACTACAGACAGTTCAATGGGGAACAGAAGGGTGGGTTTTTATCCAGGGCTTTTATCTCTGGATTTGCCCAAACAAAAGCAGGACAAATTTGCACCATCTTCAGTGCTATTGGCTTTTAATCAAAGGTGATTTTAACATAAATATTGAGACTTTTGTTGCTGAAGCAGCATGATTGTTTGCATTTCCCCTTGAAACAGGATGTAAGTGCAAATGCCATTTGGCTGGAACACTGACAGCCAGCCGAACTCCGTGGGCCATGACCCCACTGAAACAATTATTTATGCTGAGGCAAAACCTGCAAGTAGCTTGCAATGCAGAAAGTAGAAAAGAAATAATTTGTAATGAATATGTAACCTCTTAGTTACAAGCTGAGATAAAAACCAACCAGCCAAACAAAACAATTTTTTTGTTCAAATGATCATGCAAAAGGTCCCATCAACAGCTAGGACAAACACAGCCTTACTAATATAAATAATACTACTAATATAAAACTTAAAAGTGAGCATGCAGCCCTGCACTGAATAGTATTGTTTCCCCAGATCAGATATTTGAGGGAAATTTAAAAGCGAGATAGTCACATGGACTATCTAGCCACCAACATAACCAAGGTAAGATGAGGCTATTCTTCTCACTCCTCTCTGTGTCCATAATACGCAGCACAACCAAGGTTATATTCCTGCTACGTTACTCTCCAGAGATGATGGCTGGAGAGAGAGGAAGGATAAGAAAAGAGTGAATTGAACAAAGGCTATTTACTATTGCTTGCTATGGCAACACAGCTGGAATAGCACGTATGCTACTATAAAACAAAATAGAGCAGGGAGAGTGCTGTTTGAGGATGGAAGCCAGGCTGTATTTTGTCAACAGGCGTGACTTCCCTTTATTTAGCCTCTGAAGTTATCCTAAACAAGGCAGTTTCAGAATAGAAGTGTACCTGGAAACTCAGCATGACCTAATGAGCTCTCTGAGATGTGGGCAGTACTACTCCAGTTCAAGCATCAAACCAGCTCAGTTCATGGGCAGAGATGAACAAGACCTAACGTAGTCATGCTCTGAGACAAAATGCCTTTGAGGGTTTTCTCTGGAAGAACTGAATTTACCTCAAAGTCATCTCCAAGGAGGAAGAATCAAAATGATCTAAAAAAAAAATCAATGTAGACAAATGCAAAATGGTAGATTTGAGGAAAACCTACAGGAACTACAAAAACAGCACAACAAGCCCAATATCAGATATCACTTAGGGACAGACTGTGGCCTCGTTGTGGATATATAAATTTTAATGACATTAGCTCAATGCTCAGGGACAAATGCAATGTTAGGGAATACTGGAAAAGGAACTGAAAACAACTGAAAAGTCACAGGAAAAATAAATTCCAATTTATTAATCCATGACATACTCAGTGTGAAAAACATGAACTCGGGTCACAAATGGTAGAGAACTTGAGAAAGACAGACATAAAATATTATCAGAGTTGAAGAACAACTTCATCACAAGGAGAGATTCATTAATGTAATATTCCCAAGCTTGGAAGGAAGATGACTGAAGAAGGAGGGATGAAAATACAGAGAAGAGAATGGATGATGCTGATGAATTACAGCTACTATGTGCAATTTTTAATAGCAGACAACCCAAGGGGCACAAAAAGGAAAATATCAGGTGGAAGCTTTAAAACAAACAAAAAGAAGCTTGTTGCACACAGCACATAATTAAAATGTGACGCACATTGCCAAAGGATGTTTGGATACCAAAATATGAATGTGTTTGAAAAGCGAGTAGGCAAATTCACAGAAGAAAAGTTAATTAAATTTTACTAATCAGAATACTGAGGATAAAACATCCAGCTCAGGAAGTTCATAAACTGGTGATTTGTTATGAGATAGGAGAAATATAGCGGGGTCTGAAGGAGGATATAATGATGGAAGTATCATTGTACTCCTTTTTGTGCATTATATTGAAGAATCTACTACTCATCTCCTCTAAAACGTTGCACAACATGGACCAAAGAGTTTACTTAGCAGTCACTGCATATAGCTGAAACAGTTTTACCATGGAGTGCATTATTTGGGAACAGTAAAAGACGTGTTAGCTTAGCTGACATCACCATCAGAAATGTCAAAACATCTATCTTATGAGGAAATTATATCAAATAGCATTCTAACAAAAAATGGATGTGCACTTTCTAACAACTGCAGGATAAAAATATTACAAAACCCTCTGGGATAAGAAAGAAAGAAAGATATCATTGTATATGCATTTTAGGAGACCGATAAATTTTAGAAGACTGCTAAGCTTCAGTCAAGTATATGTTCATGTGTGTAAACTTACTTTTTTAAATAATAGAGTCTTCTTTGAGAAATTTTCTTGTAAAACAGCAGTGATATTTATAGCAAAAGGTATCAGTTAATTCACTTATTCAGTAATTATATTAGCCACTGTAATAGTATTGTTTAGAAAAATACTTTTCCCCAAAGCCAAGATTTGCTAAATACATACAGAAGAAGACAGGAATTAAGGCTGATGTTGCTAAACAACCATTTCTTTTTCCTGGACAAGAGTAATGCAGTTGTTTATTATGTGGGCTGTGTGAGATGTATGCTGTCTTAAATATTCATTTTCTTACTTTCAAAATGGTTGAGTAGGTAACTTACGTGGACTTGAGCAGTTCACTGCCTGGAAAACCTCTTTCTAAACCCTTTTCAGTGTTGAGATTTGTAAAGTGAATTACAGAGACCCATACACAACAAAAGACCTTCAACTATATGTGTGTTTATATACATGTGCATATGTGTGTGTGTACAAATACACATATGCACATGCATTTTACAATATTACCTGGGTTTCATTTTCCCAAGGTTAAGCATGGACATAACTGATTTGCTGAATGAAGACCATCAGTGCATACAATCACTAATCAAAATTCCAACAGAAATATATTTGAAGTTTTTTCTCACTAATGTTTGCATGAAGTTATTGTTTTGGAACACTGTAAAATATCCCTAGGAATTAAAACTCAAATATTGAGTTTAACTGAGTTTAATTCAGCCTTTTTTTTTTACATACATTGAACCAAATCCCAATACTTGGAATTCCAGTATAACCCAAGGTCCATTGAGATAATGGATCTCGGATCCGATCCTGATAGCAGGGTTTAGCCCAGACTTTAGGAAGACAAAGGACAGTAAATTTTGGAAAGTCTCAACGGAAAATCTTTCAATATTGCAAAATTTATATGTTCCAGAGCATTAGTCGAAGTGTGGATGAAAGCCACAGTACTTGTAAAGAGGGGGTTGTAGCTGTAACTTCCTATGAGTGGATCTCACAATTTACTGCACAATTTACATGTACATCCACTGTTTCTCTCATGAACCTTGTT
Organism: Pterocles gutturalis; assembly: GCF_000699245.1. NCBI lineage: Eukaryota > Metazoa > Chordata > Aves > Pterocliformes > Pteroclidae > Pterocles > Pterocles gutturalis. The sequence goes on along the minus strand of NW_010107678.1, from coordinate 30,394 downwards.
TTGTTGGCAACTAGGAACAACTAAGCTAGCAAAAATCAATCTAAATGCTCTATCTTGATAAATCTTCCTAATGAATACTGTAAACTAAAACATAGTTGCAATAAGACACAAATCTTAAAGTCAATTAGTATTTTAGTGCGGTTGTTTGTCACCTGGACATAACATCTACAGAGTTTAGGTGATAGATTTGTTCCCGGTTATAGGTCCAAAGTGCAGCTTGACATTGATTGTATAATTAAATTTCCATTTACTGCATGGTCTTTTAACTCCATCATGAAAGGGAAACATAATATATTTGGGGTGATTCCATGAGAGAAATCCATGAATGGTCTTGCTGTTACTCTAAGAAGATGTAGAACATGGTCTCCAACAAACTGAAAGTCACACCAGACTGACTAGGCAGATTCTGCGTTAAAGGATTACGGTAAGGTTCTCTTCCTTTCTGGGCAATGCAGCTGTCTCTCCAGCTAGTGTTCCCTTGGAAATACAAGAAACATAGAGACACTTAGGCTGTGAACCTCATGTTGTTTCAAAATAACTCCTCCATGGAACACATTAGTTTCAGAAGCAGCTTTAACCACTTTGTCTGTTATCAGAGGTATGTTGAGGACTTGGCTGGTTTGTTTTGTTTTGTGTTTTTTGGTTTTTTTTTGTTTGTTTGTTTTTTGTTTTTTTTTTTCACGTGGGGCAATGTCTGTATGAAGCTTTTACACTTAGTACTGGCTGATGTTACTCCCTCAATTTAAAAACACACAAATTTTCCCTTCTGTACCTTGAAGACCTGCGTCCTTCACAGAAAACAGGTCTTTGAAGTGGCTGTTCACACTATTCTAGCCTCTCTCCTGAGAGCTGGACCCAATGAAGTGGATATGGGATGTTTCCAAGATGTAAATACTAAGGATGTCATGAGGTTTTTTCCTAATCTGTGTGATTTCAATGCGTTACTTCAAGCAAAAATCACAAAAGGTTACTCACTCTGTGCTCATTTCCCTTTCATGCACGAGCATTTGTACAAAGTAGAAAAGCAGCAGTAACTTATGGTGCTTTAACCACTGTAATAGCTAATGGCCTTTGAAGGGAACATAATGGGCTGAATGCTGTTCTGCTAACCTGCTCCTTGTCCCCACTGCCCTTGACACATACGGAGGTCTGTACAGCAGCTATACTGCGACAGAAATGTATTGCTGCTTCCTTTGCCCTCTGCCTGGCTCTTCAGCTCTGCTTTGTGGGATTTGCATACAGCCCTTTGTGAATTATTCTCAAATATATTTTAAGTACAGTGGAATTCTTCACAGCTTGTCAGGAATACACAACAGAGACGCACTAATACCTAAAAGCTTCAATGGAATACAAAGGACTTGCCTTTGGGATGTCTGATGTACTTTCCCTTTTAAGGAAAGTGTTATACAGTACATCATTCTGGCTTGCATCACACTGGATGTCTGTCAGAAGCTTTTTTAACTGTCAACCCATCAAATTAATTGCTTTGTTCTGAAGGTGGGTTGGGTGATGACATACTCTTTTTTTTTCTTTTTTTTTTTTTTTTTTTTCATTTAACTTGCTGATAAAGGAGCTAGATGCTTGGAAGATAAAGTATAGACATTTTTGAGAAGGACAAAATGGACATTACAAAAACTGAAAAGGTAATCATGTTTGTATCCTTATGAGGTAAGTAAAGCTATACTGGAATGGTAGAACAAGTGCAGGCATCTTGCCAGCATACCACTCAAACTGCAGTACAGCTCTTTTAAAACTTGGTCAAGTATTTTGGCACTGAGAAACTGCTGACAAATTAATATGTTTATGTGCTGCATACACCATCTATTTTGGACTGTAGTGCCGCACTAAACATATTTTCCCAAATACACTGACTTTATCAGATTTCTTTTTCCTCTGAGAGGTTTCCTTATCTACCTTCAACTATTCAGGAAAGTTTTCCTTTCAGCTGTTTTTCATAAATATTTCAAATTAACAATTCAGACATGTAAGGGCTTTGGACACTGCAATAATTGTATGTAATTTTGTAATATATCATACAATTTTATCAAACATGTAAAACTCTTTAGGCATTCAGAAACTTTAGTATGGTGTTCATTATGGACATACAAGAGTGGTGCTGTGTAAGTGGTGTTTCATTATCCTTCCTAATTTAAAAAGTAAAACAAACAAAAAAGCTTTGCTACCACTGGACAAATAAAACTATGTTCACACACGTCTCGCCCCACTACAGTGGATGGTCAAGAGAGGTTATTTGTGATTCCCCATGAAGGAGCACCGGCTAGATGGAGTCAGACAATGACTTGAGGAAGAATGCAACACAATTTTATTTACCTCAGCAACTCTAAAAACATCACTAATCAGCTTCTCAGAGTCAAGCACCAAATCACACTTAGCAGATATCACTTATCCATTAAGCAAGCACCAAATAACTCCCAATCATTATTTGGAGGCAAAAGTCAGACAGAAGACAGAGTAGGAAAGAGTTGAAAGAAAAGAAAGGGGCAGAAAGACAGAGATAGAGGGACAGACGCAATCACAGAGACATAGACAGCGTCAATCCCTCATTCCACCATGTGTCTTCTCTTCAGACAGAAATCTTCGTTTCAGTCAGAAACTTCTTCTGTGGGGTGGTGATAGGTCGACAGCGAGTATAGTCGGGGCTCAGCTTTTATATGGTTCCAGGACAACATTTTGGGGGGGCCCAGCATCCAGGTCACCTTCGGGGTTAACCTTTGGGGGGGCACAACAGCCCTGCATCCAGGTCAGCTTCATGAAGGGCAGCTGGTTCTCCACGCAGGAGAGGACTCCAACCCCCAGCACCCATGCCCCACCTCAACAGGTGTGATCGTCACTCAAAACATTAACAGCTTGCTAATGCTCATTCAGAAAATAACTTTTCCAATGTGCTCTGCCTGAGATGTTCGTAGACATGGTGGAACCTCTTCTTTAGACATATTCCATCTGAGTTCTCTGCCTGTTGTTTGAGACATAAACATGGATAAACAACATCATCCGGGAGGGGAGGGGTGGGGGTCTGGTCTGTGTCAACACACAAATAAATACAAACATTTTATCTGTATACATATATATGCATGCATATTTGTGTGCATACATTTCATTCAAAGTGAAAATATTTCCAAGGAAAACATCTTAATTCTATTATTCCAAAAGGTATCTCTAACGAAAGAAAAGAAAGGAAAAGAAAGGCTAAACTCAGATACTGTAAATGCAGAGAGAATAGTGCCCTTCTTTTATTGAATAGTCTAGTACTCACAGCCCCTATCCAGACTGCGGGAGACCTAATTGCATTCCTTCTTCTGTCTGATGAAATTTGAATACTGTTCACCCTGGCTGAAAAACTGTTTTAAATGTCCTACAAAAGAGTATAAATATGGACAGAGAAGCAGATTCATTCAGTTGCCTCTCTTCATATTGTTGCACCCTCTCAATTCTTTTCACACTCCACTGTGCAAAACTGTGTTATGTGCATGCTGAACACACATTGTTTGGTGTCTTGGTACATTTGCCCCCCACTTTCAACAACCACTACAATGAGAATTACTGCTCAGCTGGACATCCCATGACATGCGACAGTGTGTATGGATCCAAAACCTCTGGGCACTGGAGAGAGTTGCACTGTCTCCCAGCAGTCAATAATGTCATGACCTGAAAGCTAATGAAAGAAAATACTGATTTAGTGAATCTCCAGTCTCCCCCCAGATTTCACGTGAAATTGGGGGATCTAACACAAATAATTACTGGTTTTGTCTTAATGAAAACTGCATTTTTAATGAATAAATTATTTACCAAAACCAAAACATTGATTTAATTCAAGACTGAAGACAATGTGCTTCAAGATCATAGGCTCTTTTTCTTATGCTTGACATGGCAAAACATTGCTAACATGCTAGAGATGAGGCTGATTTACATTATTTAACATTTCTAAAGTTCAGAATCTGCTTTGGGTGATCTGGATAGAAGTACATACCAAAAAAAAAAATCAATGTTGACTATGATTCAATGCAGTAACTGACACATTGCATCATCCCTTATTATAACGTCAGTCATTTTTCAATGTTAACCTTCTTTCAGTTTCTTACAAAATCAGCAGATAAGCATGTCAATGGAAAGAGGCAATGGACACTGTCCTCCAAACATACTATTTAGGATGAGCAGAGTACTTCACTAGAAAAAGGCTGCACCCACATTCTGACAGCTTCTTGGAGTGCCTATAACTATCCAAAACCTGGTTTTCACCTTTATCATTTTATCAACCCACCACTAAGGGTTGGTAAGATATTTATCTTTACTTTCATTAAATGAGTTTAGTGAGTTGGTAGTACCTGTGTCTGGAAATGCTTAATGGGAAAAGACAATCAGTCTTTTTCCACCTTCCCTCCCAGTCATTTGAATTCTAAGTCAGAAAAATGTTTCCAAATCTATTTTTCTGATTTGTATTCCCAAATCTGTCAAATTCTAACTAATCAATATGTATATTTGTATCTCATTAAAACAGTTCTTGCAATGAACTTTGGTGGCATGAAATTGTGCTTAGAGAAATGCTAAATAAAGTAGAACGGCCAATGGGGCAGTGAGGAAGGCAATTAATGCTATTTAGCTCCCTTTGTAAATTATTATCTACTTCCCAGAGCAGCTTGTGTTAACGTTGTAGTGTTAAACTGAAGATGTCATCCATTAACGTAAAGATACATTTACAAGAGGGAAAGAAAAAAGAAAAAGCCGGGTAATATTATGTTCTCTGATAAATGGATAGGTAGAGAAGCCCAAATAAGGATATCAAGGAAGATCTAAAGTGTGTGTTCAAACAGTCTTATTATATCAAACAGGAAAGCACCCTCTACAGTGTTGCTGGAAAACCTTGTATTAACTAACAGAAACAAAAGAGAAGCAGAAAATTTGTAAGAAAATAGAACCGGCTTGATTAGATCAATTCTGTTAAAAGCTCCGAAAGACAATAAATGATTCAATAGAGGTAATCTGCAGTTCAAGTTTACTCAGTAATCCACTGGAGGTCTTTGTCAAAATCTTTTGACAAGTTAATTAAGAGGAGACACTTATGCAGCACTGAGTATTTACCTCTGTGAAATGAATCAGCCCATCTTCAGGTTTCTCTATCCATATTTTCTTCTTAGCAGTGTCACAGTGACCTTTCTGGGTACCGTTAATTAATTCCTCCTTCATCATGATAGCTGCAGAGTAACATGATATTTGTCTTTACTGCTTTGGGGAGGATTTTTTATGTTTAAGTAAAAATATAGAGAAAATATATACTAAAATTGCTAGGTACTGTAAGCCTCAACTAATGATATAGTCTCCGTATAACTATCTTACAGATAATGAAAAAAACTTGAAAGCAAACATAATAAAACAGCATATAAAACTCCAAATGATCAGAATATATGATGAGAATACTTAAGCACCTTAAGACACTATGATGACAATCAATTTCATTTAATAGTCATTTGTTTATGTCTTGAATGATTCCTAATTTGGCTGGAATAACATTATTTCTACCTGTCATTTTTAAAAAGTTGTTTAGAAAAAAAAAAAAACCAGACTAAAAAATACAAGATAAGATCTTAACCCACTGTTCCACATGTTTGTTTTAGGGTTACAAAGTTCTTATATATTTTCATCCCCTCTCCACAACTTTCTTATTTTTATGAAGTTAATCTCGGAAAGGATCTACAAAATACTTATCTGCTTTATTCTGCCAATGACAATCCTGTGTATATTTCAAAAGTTTACTTTGACCATCCATAGGAAGAGGCTAATTATGCTTGCACTAGAAAAGCTTTTTTAAATATGTAAATGGTAAGATACTCTGATGATTTAAGCTGAAGATTGTTTTTTCAAAGCTGGGATGTATTTTTAGAAACCACACTATTCCAAGGGATACATGCAGAATCCATAAAACTGTGTCTGGATGCTGCAGCACTGAAGTTAGGGCCAATAAATCTACAAAGGTAAATCTGTTCCTAAAGATAAAGAAACAAAGGAAATAGTCTCCAGAGGGGACTGCAGGTAACAGCTGCTAGTTTTTGCAAAAGGGGCCTCATGAGCACACCTAAAATCTCTGCACTTCTTCAATAGGACAGCTTTTATGTGACACAGTTCACAGCAGTATTTTGGAGGGAACAAATTAGGGTCAGTCTAGTTTCTTTCAGTCATCTGTTAGCTAGTGTTAAGTGGACAGTAAATGACATTATTTCACGGAGTTTGGGGGAATACTGGTTTATGCCACGTGTGTCCTCCGGTAGAGAACTATCAGTCCTATATTTGAATGAATGCAGGACTCTAAAAAGGGTAAACTAACGCAGATGGTGCTTTCACTGCAACTGAGTCTTTTACTAGAGCCTATGGATGTTCCCACGTTACCACTTTTTTTTGGCCCAGGAACAAGGTTTTTGAAGCTGATCTACCACTGATTGTCCCCTCTCCCAGTGCCAGGTTAGAGAACACAAGCAGGATTCCTTCTGGACAATACCTAACTGGTGCATGTGTGTTCAAAGCACACCTCAGATGCTTCTGGAGCTCGCAGGCTTTCAGTCCTCCCAGTCAGGCTAGAATGAGTCTGAACCCAATCCCCTATCCACCAAAATTCATGTAGTGAGGATGCCATGTCCTCACCAACAAATGTTATGCCGATCTACTGGGAAAAAAACTGTTGGTATAAGACATAGACTGTTTTAACACTGAGAATGTTGTCATCTCACACAAAGAATACATGCTACTCATTTCCTTAAAGTACACGTTCTCTTACACAAGTCGAAAAGCATATCATAACATAAAAATAGTAACTGAGCCTTTAGTTTTGCAATACTGCAGAGCCATATGTGTATTAGAAATTATGCCAGTTGCATACTTGTGTTTTTATCTATTCATTTTGGAAGGGCTTCCTCTTTTTTACTGCATAAATTAACATATAAAAAAGAAAAGTCTTATTTGAATAAGACCATGATATAATTTTAAATAATTTGCTAGTGTACTCATCCTTGTTAATTTAAGACAACTTGATCTGGGATAGTGCACCATTCCTATGAAGATATCTGTATAATTTATATGAACTCTCAAAATTGCTGAAACAATGTCATTGTCATTTTAATTCAATCTGTCAGTTTTAGATGCTTTTAGAGTTACACAGCTTCAAATCTGTATTTTGCAATCTTCGGGGTCTATTCACTAATAACTGACTTACATTTCTATTGTCATTGTTTCATTGTTGACTGCCATTTTATTGGTATTTTAAGGTATGTTTAACACGTTCTTGTTAGATACTTTAAAAACTAGAACACTCTTATCATAGTGAGACATGATAATTTGATACACAGCTCTGTTCATCGCAGAGATTATCATCATTCCCCTCATTTTTAAGTGGGCAGGGGAAAATACATGAACAGTGAATATTATTCTTATAGAAACTGGAGCCTGTACTCTAGATATATGCTTGTACTTCTTATTAATGCCAAGTGAATTGATTTTGTCATTGACCCATTCCCCTTTTTCCTCTGATGACGTCTGAGGGTGCTTCCAGAGAGTCTTCACCTCACAGCATAGCTGTCTGAGAGAAGGTGTGCAATGTGCTAAGGTTCAGGGACTTTATTTATGAGCCTAGCAGTTATCACACCACACATCCCAACCTATGATCAGGTCTCATGTCACACTGTCAAAAAATCATTAACTGATTTTCGTCGCACAGTTCATTGGTATGCTAAGTCACCAAATGATCCTTTTTTTTCAACAAAGCATCTAAGAGTGAGGCTCTTCTCTACTGAGTTTTGTATTCTAAGAGTTTAATCAAAATGATAGCTGGTCATTTTGGCTATTCCTGTGTTTAATAAAGAGAACTAAAGATTCTGAGAGGGTAAATGCTGTCATCTGCTTCAGACATCTATTTTAAAATGGGATAAATTGCATCTGGAGATGTCTCTCTTTCTGTAGACAGAACATAGACTCTGATAAGAGGATTAATCTAATGTTTATCAGTCAGACTCTATGTATAGAGAAATAAAGAAATCCAAGGAAGGAATCAGCCTAAGATATTGTGTCTGTGAGGTGAAGCACCTTCTGGAAATGTTGTTTTCTCTGCTTTATGTAAAGGCAGGCTAGCTTTGACTGCCTTATACAAACAACTTATAGATGTTTAAATACATGCGCAATGAGTGCCTTGGTATGTGAACGCCTTGCTTGGCCATACTTACAGCCATGGGTAAGTGGTTTGTGGAACAGGAGTGCTTGCTATTTGTATTTATTCAGGGGTCTAGCCAATGTGTGATACTCTACATACATTAGATAAATGTACATATAGTGGTATAATAACCCAGTGGAGCTTCTTTTTGCTCTACAGTAGGTACCCACAGATATTAGAACTGATAAAAAAAATTACCATAGTATTTTCCAGTTTTCAGCATAGATGACATCTCAATGATTTTCTGTGACAGAGAATTTCCCTGGTTGACCACACATTGACTTAAAAAAAAATTAAATTCTTATAACTGTGTTCCATTCTGCTGACTTTTAATTACATTGAAAGACTCCCTGTGCTATGGGATCATTATGCATTATGCCACTGCTACTCTGACACAGGATAATGAGAAGGGACTTTTCAGTTCTGAATTTTTGGTGCCTTGGCTAGGTCCCTTCTAACTCAGTTCAGTTCAGCATTAAATAGTGTTAGGCTTTGTACTTTCAGATGCTATATCTGCCATGATTCTTGCTGGATACCTTCATTGCTCATCTCCAGATTTTTCATTTGGTACAAAGCACACTGTTTTCTGGCATCTAAAAATGAAAACTAGAAATCCAGCATATTGGCTGATATGTGTACGTAGTTCCTAATATGAATCAGTATTTTTTAAAGCCAGTCACTTCATGCAAAGATACTATCTCTGTGTTTTCCTTAGGTTGTTACCAAACACAGACACAGTGGTACTCTCTTGAGATTAGAAAATATAAATTTTCTTAAAAGTTTGCAAGATATATAGCTCTTCAAGGTATAATAATATGTTTTGTTATTTTTCTTCCTGCTAATTGTTTTTGTGAGATTTAGTTCAAAATTATCATTTAATTCCTCCATAATTTTGTTTGGTGAGAATTGCTAAGATTTGGTTTCTTCCAGGGAACACTTCATAGGGGTTAATGGAAATTACTGTACATTAAAAAGATTATTTTGCAGGTAGGAACTAAAGCTTGTGATACACTTTTTGGTTTTTTTAAGGTCACTTATTCTTTGGTTAGCTTTAGAGGAATGTAAGGAATGTTGATCTCTCCCTGTTAATCGTGTTGCACTCTTTTTTATTACACTAAACACATGTTCTAGGGCTTTCCAATGTGCCTTTCAACTAGCAGAAAGGATTTTTTTTGCCTCTGTGACACAGTTACCCTCTTATTTCCCTTTTTCTATGGCACTTCTGATCATAAAAAACCCCCCTACAAAATTAACCACAAAACTGGTCACAGCTCGTATCTGGATGTGTTTTCCTAGGATATTAAAAATCTTTTAGGTGGCTAGATAGTTGTTTTGCTCATATCCCCAAATGACTGTTTTGTAGTTGCTTAGTATATATTTTGGTTGGTTTTTTGTCTTTTTTTCTCCCTCCCCCTCCACCACCGTAACTCTCACAATCAAAGCACAACATAATCTACTTTCTGTGATCGTTTAGGCAAGTTAGTGTTTTTTAAAAACATAAGATAAAATCCTCAGTTTCCAAAGCTCTTTCAATGTGGCAAAATATAGTTTCTGTCTTTTGTTCTTTGAATGGTCTCAAGTTTCTTACAGAGTGTTGTGTTCAGTGGCCTGTAGTATACAGGACATGTGAAGCAGACACTATGTTCCATTCTGGACTAGGAATCTAAGCATCTCTTTCCTGGAATTTCAGATAACTGTGTTCAACTAACCAGCTATGCCCCTCTAGTCTTCTGCTTCTTTATATTCAGGCCCTGCCATTTTCTCAGTCAAGTCAACATGAGTTTTTAAAAGCAATTTCAGCAGATTAAGACCCATATGATTAGGACAAATGTTAATGTAAAGCCTGTAGTGCTAAATCCTGTGAGACTGTGGTCACAGAATCACTCACAGGAGGTGTTTGGCACTCGGGGACAGTGCTCAGCATCTTAATGAAGTACATAAGCCCTCATCACACAAAAGCCAATATTTGCACCTAGTTTTCACAAGAGAAATTGATTCTGTAGAGCTGAATCTGCAAGTAAAACAGTTTCTCTTAGAACTCATGTCAGGAAAAGATTCTGGGGTTTTTTTGCTGTATTGTGTGTGTATGCACACACTCGGCAGGCTTCTCCAAGGAAGTGTGTTTTCACATCAAGCAACTGTATCCTCAAAGATGATGGTAGGCATCCCAGAGTAGCCTGGCATCTGAAAAGTTGTAGCACCTTCCTCTTCTTGATCAAGTCTTTCAGTATTTGTGGAAGATCATCCTCTGCCAAGCAAAATAAAAAGCCAATTTTAGATAAAAGGCTTAGCACACAAGAAAAGACAAATTATGACATGGGAAATGAAGAAAATAATTTAACAATTCACGTAAAGTTGATCATAACCTATGAAGTGTGTCAAAGTTGTTTCCAGATGTGTCAGCAGCTACCGGGATAGTTCATTACTTTTTTTTTTTTTTTTTTTTCATTTTCTAAACTTATGGCCCAGTTGAGGGTGTCAGTAAATACCGATAAATTTATTATAAGGAGAAGTGATTCTGGTTCCTACTGTTCAGGAGACAACGGCACAGGGTGGCAAGGATATCTCCCTGTGCCAGGGCCCCTCTGGCCCTGCTGAAAGGATCTCCTTCCTTATGGTGGTGATGACTTGTGATTGTATTGCAGACTTGTAGAGGAAGATTATCTCAGCCAGGAGAGAAAAAGTAGCTCTTTCTGAAGGGTATGGTCAAAGCCACCACAGAAAAAAAATGAAAACAATGGCTGAAATTGTGCATCCGGTAAAACACCCAGATCCAAAGAGTAGCAGCAAATTTGGAGAGAACTGTTTGGTTCCTTATAGGGATACTCTTGAAAATAGAATCCAGGTTATGCTTATCTTGTGAACAGACAAACAAGGGACAGGTCAATTATTTTTTTGGCTTACATATAAAAATATTTTGCTCTTCAGTGGCAAAAGGAGAATTTCTGAACCTTACTCTAAAGCTTGCTCAACTAAGTTATGCCAACATAGTCAAGACAAAGTAGTGAAAGATCCATCAGCTCCAGCCTCCTCAGATTTCTCCATGTGAGGGAAGTCTGTCAGGCCACAGTGCTATCTTAGAGCAAAGATGGTTCTCTACTTGATAATAAATCCTTCAAAATTTCAGGCTAAAGTATAAGCCACTACTGTAGCTTCAACTGTTGAATATTTAGGAGGTAAAATAAGATCGCAGTTAGTAAATACATGATTTTAAGCTCCTTACAATGTAACATGACATGAAAACACGTTGTCCATAACTCCGCAGAAAGCTTAATAGTCAGGGCAGCATCAGAGTTGTTGATGCTTAGGTGACATTCTGTTTTGTGTTCCCGTATAAACCATCAATGCAAAACTATGGATTCATTCAGTACCTCTACTAGGTATTTGTAAGCCACATGAAATAATTTAATGAATCATCTCAGTGAGTTCATTCCTACGGTTGTAGACAGTATTGCCAAAGTCTTGTAGACTTAAAGAATGAGGCCTTTGGATCGTCTTCAGCCAGATTTGGTCTTCTAATCTTTAACATCAGAAAGGAGAAGGTAATACAGAAACTTCTGGGTTTGGTTTATTCTTCATGAACATGCATGCATATATACATTATCCATACAACAGTCTAAAAACAGATTTACTTTGATTTTTATAACTCATGTTAATATAATTTATCATTTTTTATTATTGTTATAAAGGGATTCTTGAAATCTAGATATAACTTTGATCCATAGTCACAGGCTTGGCTAGCCAACTATTGACCCAAAACTTGGTAACTCTACAAAACCAAACCAATGCCTGCATGTAAAGGAAAACAAGAAGAAAGCAAAGTCTCAAATTAATAAATTGAAGTGATTATAGTTATATGTAGAGAAATCTTTTTCACACACTTATAGCACTTTTTCTTATATACGCGAATTTATGATTTTGCCTGTGTTTGTGGTCCTTTAAGTTTCAATCTTGGTGAAACTTGGAGGCTACTTTGACTTGTACAAATGCAACTTTTAAGCATCCAGGCTAATTCCTCATGGAGTTTTTATATACCATAGGACACTGACAAAGCATAGGACTCAATCACTCAGCAAACTTTTAGCATGGAGACATTGAAAGAGCCAGACAGCTTATAACAATTACTGCACATGCAATTACTTTCCAGGAAAGTGGCAGGAGAACTTTAAAATTTAAACTCAGCAAATAGCTAATAAATCTTTCAGATGAATAATTTTTCAAAGAAAGGAGCCTGAAGCAAACTCTGGGTGGCCTGTGAAGGAATAAATTAACAATCTTACTTGTCTGCTATCCTAATCTAACCTCTTACCTGCTCCAAATAGTTAACTCCTTCTGACAGATTTTGATTCTGATTAAGCAAAGCACTTAAGTATCTGCTTGATTTTAACTTGAGGATGTGCTTTATGAGAGCATGTCATCTGGGTACTTCTTCCTCTATCCTTGTCCCTGTTTATTTATCTAGTTGAGAAAAAGGGGAAAAAAATATAAAATTGTTTTAATCTTTTTCGTATCACATTAAATTTGAATTTTCAACAATCAAGCACCTTAACTAAACATTTTGCATTCAGCTCATAACTACAGAGAAATATATAAAAGCTGTGAAATTTCAAGCTATTGAGGTTTGTTTGTACAAATTTAAATATTCTTTCTTTTAAAATAAGGAAGAGGAATTTTGGTATTTTATGTATTAGTCTAGTAGCAGGCTAATTTGCCTTTGAAGTGAGAAATGCAGTTTAATTCTCTCTCAAATCAAGAGTTTTCATATCTAGATCCTTCATCTCGAGGGATAAAGCTTCACCAAAATTTCCCTTGTGAATTATAACAGTGAGAACATCCTTACACCTGTTGCTATGGAAATATCAATGGTTCGGTTAAATGACAATGTTTCTACCACACGAAAAAAAAAAAAAAAAAGAATAATATTTCTCCAGTTTAAAGGCAATTATAGTCCATATAGACAAGGTCAACACAATAGAAAAGAGCAAGGACAGAACATGAGTGACTCCTGCCTGAAGTTCAATGGTAATTAAATTATATTGCCTCTTAAGTGATGTTTTAGATACTTCTTTATTTTGGTGTTCTACCAGGACAAAATCAAAAAGGAACAAAATCAAAAAGGGAATTACTGAATGGATAAGTAACAGAAATCTATTTTTAGAGTGTTGTATGGATAATGTATTCTTGGTTCAAAAATATATGCATGTATGTTCATGAAGAATAAACCAAGGGAAACATGGAGTGGAAAACTGAAAACTGAGGTATAGAATAGCAGGCAAATCAGTTATTTGGGATTAAGATATTGAGAAAGAAGCATGCGGTTTGATGTTTTCGTTACAGTGTTTGGTCCCTGCTTGAACAATCAGTTCTAGATTGTCTGCTCTGCTTGCAGTCCGAAAACATGATTCTGAAAGAAAGTAAAGCTGTCTGAGACCTTGAACCTAGGAAAAAGTAACTGTGTTTGACCTTGGGCAAAACAAAACTGCATTGGGCTTGATCTTGTCGCAGGGGAAAACCAGTCAGTTCACATGGTTCAAACCATATCAGGTTTGAAGCAGTTCATTGATTTATTAATAACATGTTAACAAAGATCAATATCAACAGAAGTGATAAATCACGATACTAGACAGTTACAGACTGTTACACAGCTACACCTTTCCCAGCCCCCGTAACTCATCCCCAGGAGCACACCTCACAGCACCCGCCATGTTTTAGGTACCCCTCTCTGTGCCTGACCGTGAGCCACGAACAACCCCCCACGGGGGTGGCACGTGCTCCCTGCTCTGGTGTGGGTCCCCATGTGTGTCCCTGTTGGGGTGGAGGCTGCTGCCAGCACCCATGGGGCTGCACTACCCGATCTGGGTGGGGGGCAGAGGCTGCCAGGACTCTCCAGGGTCTCCCCCCAGCTGATGACTCTTCACGCCCCCTTTATGCCTCTTTCCAGGCTGGATCACTCTGTATTTCTGCTTCTGGTCCTGTGCTCACAATGCACATGCATCGCACACATGCTCATGGTCCTGCCCTAACAGCCAGGGAGATCAGGGCCACCCCAAGCTTGGGTCATGCAAAAATCCCCACAGACCCGTTATACTCTTCTCTCTAGCAATCGCTCCATGAACAGTTTTCTACAAGAGATTTTGAAGTTTTGATCTCTCATTGCTCCCTGAAATTTCATGAAAGGGAACGGAATAAACTGCTTGATGTTATTTATATACATAGTTACTACTGAGTACAACACACATGCACACAAAAATTAAAATGATGGGAAGTCCCTTAGGGGAAGTATTCTTGAGTTACCAGACTCTAAGTAATGAACATCCAGGCATTTGATCTTATTGGAATTTGGCTCAACATTTTATACAGTGGACATTAATGAGCCCTGAACACTATCAAATTTTTATGAAGAATATATGAATTTTATTCTTTGTAGAGACATCTCCAAACCAACATTGTAGCACAGATATGCAATGCAACTGGCACCACTGTCCACCATCCAAATAATTTTATGATATTGTTTGGTTTTGAAAAAGATTTATTTCTGGACTTGAACTTAATTAGGGATCTGCTAAAGTTTTAAGTTTTTGTTATTAAAATATTTTAAATGTCCACATTAAAAAACAAACAAACAAACAAACAAAGAAAACCACGCGTTATTATTTTAGATGTCATGGCAGTAGACTGGAAGTGATATTTATTTTTATTGGCATATAAATTAGTTGTTGTCAGCTAAGGAACATAGTTTTAAAGTTCAGTTCAAGTACGTTTCAATGTCTGACCCAACCATTCAAACAAATCTGGCACAAATTTCCACCCCATTAATAAATTTGTTAAGAGGACATCCCAATGTATTTGGAGGTATCTAATTGAAGGTATACTTGATTTTATTTTCTGCTGAGTAGATATTTTATTTTGAATATGCCCTCTGAAGTCTTGAAACAATAGCTGTCACTTGGCTGATTGGCTTTACTATGTAAGTGTGAAGGCATTAATTTCATGTATGTACATGAAAATTACCGTATCAAGTCTAAGTCGATCGTCTTGTGACCCCTCTATATTTTATGGAAAAATTAATACACTCTGCTCTAGATGAAGTGTCCCAAACAAGAAGGACGAATTGCATTTTTCTCTCCGTTTACTGTAAAAGAGAGGAAAGACTGGATGTCTAACTTCATCAGTCTCCTCACCTTTATGCAGCTAAAGTTATGGCAACGCCTCTTGCAGGGTATGATTATCCACTTTGTACTATTTGTTCTTTCTGTTTCTACTGTGCAAGTCCACATATCATCTGTCTTTTCTGTTTGAAGAACTGCTCCCTTGTGTATCTTAGTATCCTAAATTTGTGCCTGGAGAAAAAGCTTAACTATGTAAAATCTTCTGAAAAGTAGGAGATAGATATAAAGTACTACAGGCTGAAGAACATTACACTGCCCACTTCATATCTTTCTTTATCTTTATTCTGTTGAATTCTAATTTTCTTCATGAAAATGCTACGCTAAAATTAGTGTCTACATATGGATTTTAGAGATCTTTATTGTCTCTTTGCTTTTTATCTTCAGCCAGTCTTGCATAAACAGCCCCTATATACAGATTAACTGATGTGCAAAACAGGTGTTGCCTGAAAGGTGCTACTAGTAGTACTTACAATATATAGATGGTGTTCAGATTCACAGTTTGTCACTTTGAGCATAACAGCTTTCATGCAGCCCTTATTTTGCTTTACATATGTATTTTTCTCTCTTTACATATGTATTTTTCTCTCTTGTAGTTCCCAATTCTATCATAAATATCTCTGGAAGTATTATTTTCCTTGAAGGCAAATCAAATCTTTTCTGAAAAGGTAATACTGATGAGTAAATAATTACAACCACCACATGGACAAAATGTGTGCAAGTGCTGGGTACGAAGCAATAACAAAACTCACCATTAAAAGAACCAGATGAATCTGTGGCTACCAGACTTCTTGTGCAATGCAATAGGTTCATTCAGAGACATCTATATTTTCCAAACTACATCAGCCTTTTGCTTTCTAACGTCTATTACTATTCACTGAATCTTCAAATAATGACACCATTTTAATAAAATTTCTTGTGAGTTAATTGATTATAGAAAATTTTCTGTGTTTCAGAGCAGGGCTTGTCAGATGAGCTGATCATGAGTCCAGAAGCTCAAGTAAGACACATTGGGAGCATTACTAAAAGATAGATACTGACCTGTCACTGTAGATCCATCTATATTATTTCTTTTTAAATAGCCTATAATGACCACCAGAGGACTCATCCCTGTAGCTATTTTATAAAGCTATCACTTAAGTTCTTTTTTGGGTGTTTTTGTTTTGTTTTGTTTTGTTTTGTTTTTCTTTTTAAATATCATGAACGGGATGAAACAGAATATCTAACAGAATTTACAACAGAACATACATTTATTTAGATAATAAACATTTAAAAGCAAATTAAATGCACTCTTATTCTTTGATTAAAAGCTATGTTTTCATAATCAATTTTAAATATGCACTCTCACTAAAACATAAAAATTGTTTAACTGTGATGTTTCTGCATTTACATGGTGCAACCTTAAGAAAAATTACATTTGAAATATCAAATGTATGGAAGGTGGGAAATATCAAGTGCCTTGCTAGCCCAAACAAGGCACATAGGACTGTTCAGACTCCCCAAACTTGCATCCACGTATTTGTGTAAAACAAAATTCACAGTGACCTTCTTCCCCTCAAAAATCCAGTTTTTTTCATTGACTTTTATGATGATATATCTGTAGAAATCATAAAGTGTATAGAATGGGATGAGAAGTCCACCTGGCAAATATCTAGTCTTTGGTAGTGCAATTTATCTGCGTTAAGTTACATCATAGTAAGACTTTCAGTTGCCCTTGGTTCCCACCGAAGTCACCAGAGCAACGCAGAGGAAAGCATATCCACATCTCCTGCCCACCAGGATGTGTCTCCCTCTCGCCTCGAACCTGAGTAGGAGCACGGGCAATCAGCCCAACTGTCTCTTAACTTCAGGCAACTGAAAATCAATTGCTGATGGCTCATCAGAATCTTTTCTTGCCATCAGAGAAATAAGACCTGGATCTTCTAATGGGAGCAATGCACAAGTCTTAAGCACTATATGGGAGAGGTACATCGCTCCTCAAGTGCTGGCCTGCAGTATCAAGGTAGCACAGTTGATGATCTGGAAGAGTATGGTCCTAAATATGATATCCATGCAGCTGTCATCTTCTACTAAATAAATTATAATTAAGAGCATACCATGGAGTTTATTTAATACCGTTGTTGGGAAAAATTAGCATACTAATGCAGTATAATGCAAAGCTGTCAGTTGGCAGGAGAGGTAATATGTCTGGCTGGAATGTAACATGCTGAATAACTTCCTTCAAAGGACTTTATCTCTTTAAGAGAAGTATTCTTCGAATTAAAACTCACAGTCACCATTAAAATATTAAGGATAGATATTATGAAGAGAAAGAGCTTGAATCTGAAAATAATGTGGAAAGGTTTAGGAAGAAAGTATTTGAACCACAGAAATGATTTTAACTTGGTTTAATTAAATTCTTGGGAATATAGTGATGAGCTAAGTCCCTGGATTTTATCAGGTGATTTGTATCTTCTGCTAATTCTCCCATTTTTGTCACTTTTGTAACATTATTGTTTTCTAATTGTTTCAATGAGTTAGATATAATAAAACTGTTATTCAAATATCAGAATTGCCAAACTGCCTTTTCAGCATTATGTTCTGAATTTTGATAAAATAATAAGAAATTAAGTAGGCTTTAGTGAGCAGATTATCATCTTCTGTGAATAGAGCTGGCTTCAACAATTTTTTGCAAACAATCTACTCGATGAATCTTTCAGGGGTTTTTTCTGTTTCCCAACCATTTTTGAAGAGCTTGATTTTCATAAATTTGTTTCTTTGTTCATTCTTGGACTATCTGACTAGTTTCGGAAAACAGTAAGTTACAGCAGAACATTTTGTTACAATAGCTTTTCTCCATAACAGGAGTTTTAAAATGTGTTACATACTTAAATAATCAGCTGAATTTGTAAAAACAATATTTTATTAGCGTATAATAGATTATATATTTTAAGATGAGAACTCTGTGTGTCAGAGGAATTTTAGCTTCCCTGAGGTGCAGGAAAATGTCTTTGCTTTATCAACTTACCAGTTTGATAAAATGCCAGGCAAGAATAGATTGAACTAAGGCAGCAGGCAAGTCGTTGTGACACCTACCTTTTCACATACACATAAGTGTTTGCATAAATGGACAAAGTGAGAGAAAAAATGAAATCAAGGATCCTTATCATAATTATCATTTCCCATTATAGATTAAATGAAATTGAGTCCATTATTAAATTTCTGGGTTGTTCCTGCTGTTGCATGTCTGATTACAGGAGCAAATTGTGGTTTTCATGGGTTTACCCGGGAATAAAAATTTGCAGTACACTGCAAGTTGTTACTACTACTTACCTTATTATATTTTAAGCAATGATGCTTTCTTCATACTCATCCTCTGTCTCCCTCAGTGTTGCTTCTCCTGGGTTACGTTGTTAATATTTAAAGTCAACTTCAACAAAGACTCCTACCCTAACTTTCAGCTTGCCTTCCCAGAGGAAGTTCTTCCTGTCTCAGAAGTGACTCGATAAGCTTCTGCATTGTCCATTGAAGACCCTCTGGTATGTTTTTTTCAAAGTTTATTCCTTATAGCAGAGCAAAGAGACCAGAAGTCTCCTTGCCTTCGTGTCATCTCTCTGGCCAAATTAAGCTTCTGACAGTTGTCCCTTTTATGCCCCTCCTACCAGCAGTTTCTGTGCCAGTAGTAGATTCTGGTCCATTGATTTTTGGCACTGAAATCTGTTATCAGAGTTGGTTCAGACCAAGTTCTTTATCTATTATTTGCCATTAGCACTTCTCCTGGGTATCCTTCTTTGACCTCTCTCCCATTGACTGCTTTTATATTCTGACTTAATTTCTCCTTGCATTTATGTTTTTACAGTCCATTCATTTATTCTGCCACTCTCTTCTGGATGGATGGGAATTCTTTATCCCCCAAGACCCCAGTCCTTTATCACTAGAGGAAGTGATGTGTCTATTGAGCTTTGATTCTTCTGCCAGAATGACCCAATACTCTCCAATGTAATATTGCACTGCTTACAGCTCTGTTGCCTGAAGGCAACTTTTGTCCTTGTCACGTATCTAGAATCCTAGAAAAATGCCTTTGACTCACAGCCACCAATCCCTGCTCCATTGCACCTGTTTTATTATGCTCTTGCATAGTTTAACATTTAATGGCAGATTTCTTCTTCAGCCTCACAAGCAATAGCTGTAGAGATCAATTCTAGATTTCGGTGACATTGGAAACTGAGAAAAGGAAAAAAAGTTGAGGAAAAAAAGGAATAACGGATGACTGTCGAAAGAAAAAAACTGCAGAGATATTTATTAGACCAATAATTCAAACTAAGGGATCTATTGGAAGTAAATGTGTCTCCGTCTGTGTTCATCTGCTTGGATTCGCTCATGTGCTGGATTTTCTTCCAGTGGGACTAGGGCACGGAAGGAACACAGGGAATCATGTGTGCTTGCACCCTGTCCTGACAGGCAGGCACATGTTCTTGTATGACAGAATTAATCCATGCACATTTAAAATATCCACAGAAAATGTCAAAAAACAAGGTGTATTTTTCTCCCCTCAAGTGATGAGATGAGCAGCTTTTCCAGAGCATCTGTTTCTCAGTACTGTCTAACAGGATTTTGTTCCTCTAACATATTTCTTGGATCTTTGAGGAAAACATAAAATTTCAGGCTGAAAATTTAGGGCAGATTAGCAACATCAGTATTTTGTGCATGGTACAGATGGTTCTAATGTAAGCGCTCATTTCTTTGTGTGGAAATCTGGAGTCTTTTCCCCTGGAAACTTTTTTTTTTTTTTCTTTTACATTGTCTGACTTGGAAGATAAATACAATTACCATTTCAACACTACACAAGCAGAGCACTTTCAAACTGACAAACCTCAGATTCAGATTTAATCTGAACTTTTGGCAAGTGCCTTGTTAGGAATTAATTTTGTCTATAACACTTCTGAATATAAAGACACCAAGCTAAACACAGATACACTCTAACAGCAATAGTTTTCTTCTCTTTTAATAAATGACCATTTGTAGAAGATTGTTGCAAAAATAAGCCACCAACTTCTTGTAGTTAGGTTTTGTTTTCTTATCTAACCTGTTCTGTTGAAGAAGAGTACATGGTGTTGACTTGCCTTAATTATCAAGTGTTATGATGCAGTGCATTCTCATTTTGCTCCAATGGGATTTATGAACTGTATTTATTTCCCAGGTGTTAATGGGAACTACATGTGTGAAGCTGTTATGTGAGGAGACTCTATATATATATAAACTTTCTGGGTGGTAATACAGTCCAATTTTTTTCCATCCTCCACAGCAGCCAGGAGTCTACAAACACAAGCTTACACTCATAAAACCCCTCTGGATCAAGGGCAATGATTTTACCAGGAAAAAAAAATAGTTAGGAAGTAATAAAACTGGGTTTAAAAAAAATTTAAATTGATAGTTTTAATTTAATTTGAATACCTGATTTTGAATGATTTGCAAAGGCAGAAGAATGTATTTTTTTTACCTTAGATGAATTTTTATTTATTCAAAGTTGAGTGCCTAAAATTAGTGGTTTAGTATCAACCGAATCGAGCCTCCGATCTCTCTAATTCACTTCAATGCAACTGTTAGTGCCTTTGCCAGCCACAGAGATAGTGCTGGGACAAATGAATATCACACCAATAAGAGTTCTGAAAATTTATAAAGAACAAGTTTTTACCCAGTTCCCTGTTTAGGTTTTGAGATTGGGTAGTCAATTTTTAGACTCCTCTTTTGAAAATAGCAACCATTACACCTGACTTCAGCTTGGAAAAAAGTTCAATATTTATTTCATTACGAAAAGTACATATTTTTCCCTTTTTATAGCATATAAAATTTATGGAAAAACATAAAGCCTTTACCTTCTTTGGTGATATTTTCAAAAAGTCAGACTCTCCTGGATTCATATAGCTCTAGCTATTTTTAAGTCTGCTGGATAAGATCAAAACCAACAAATTTCATTTGTTTAAGAAGACTTTTTCTGGAAAACCTATTTTACAGCCTGATTTAGCAAAATAGCTTCCTAAAATAATTGTGTATCAAAATGTATATCAGAATAGGAATTTTGATGTGCAATCAGCATTTACACAGCAGAAACACTGTTGTAGGTTATGAGAGGTTATAAGGCAAGATTTGCACTAAGCCGGCTGGTCTAGGGAGAAAACAAGAACTTCCAAGCTCCTTCAAATAGACTGCTTTGTGGCAAAATATCTAAGATTTTCTTCGACCAAGATAAACAATGTTCAATGGACAGCGTTCATTAAGAGAGGAGAAAACAGACAAGAGAACTCCAGATTTAATCAGATTAAATTTGTTAAATCTGGCCCTTAAACCATCTTGGTTTTCAGTTTTTTCTTCTTGTTTTCTTTGTTTCTTTATTCTTACTTATTCTCTTTGCTCAGTGTGAAAGCTATTATTTTTGTAGGTTTCTACACTGAAAGAATTTGATTGAGATACTAATGCAGAAGGTGTTATACGCAAGAGTGTTTCCTGTATACCAAGCAGACTTACAAGTTTTCCGTTAATGTTGTTGTGCTGACTTTAGCAATCTCCATAAGAGCAAGATAAATGTATATTATAATTCCAGTACCCAGTCACTGACACAGTTCACTTCAAACAGACGGTAGGGTATGAAACAACAAAGGAAGGCACTCAGCAACCAAACAGTAAAGAAGAGAGGGAAAGAAAGAAAAAGGGAAAGAAAAAAAAACAGTGAATAGAAGACCTTGTATAAAAAAGCCTTTTCAAACAGCATAATGTTTCTTAACAACAACAAAAAAGGTGAAAATGCTGAATTTTTTTGTGAAAACCACCAATATTTTTTACAGAGCTCACCCAAATGTTTCTGCAATTCTGTACTGTTCAGAATACAGGAAAGACAAAGTGGGTTTGGACATTTTGCATCTTTTATCCTTGTTCTCCCATAGGTTATACTTTCGGGGCATATAAGGCTGGCCCAGTGCACCAGATGCTCATCTTTTCCAAAGCCACTTCTCTGTTCTGCCTTCGCTCAAGCAGTTTGCACCGTCAGGAAGCCAAGGATAAGCTCAAGCTCTGTGCGGAGCTGCACTATCTTCCCTATAAGGCTTCATATGAGCTTTCAAACTTTGTCCACAAAGCTTTCACCAGTTTTACAGATACGAAATATTATCACAACAGCAGCTTCAACCTATTATCTGAACTGGATTACTTGGGGAGATTTTGCATAGCATAACTGGTTGTGTGACCAAGAGAGGTGTTGTGCAGCATACAAATAATTAATACAATCGATGAATTATTGCTTTGTGCCAAGATAGCACAACGGTGTGTTTATCTTGCATACCACATCTGGACTGATAAGCCTAATTGATACAAAACACAGCTTTTTTCTCCAGGAAATTATCATGCATGTGAGGTGAGCTTTTCAAATTCACTTGTATCAGTAGATCTCCTTGGAGTTTTTCAGAAGACTGGCATTTCTGACTCATTATTAATAAATATTTTAGGAAGTAGTGTAACAAAAATTCAAAGGTTCTTAATTAAAAAACAAACAAACAAAACACCACAAGAAATAATTACAGGTGATAATACGAGTGAGAAAGAAAAATCTTACAGACTCACTTGACAAACTACAAAAAATGACATAGAAGTTAATGTTTGGTATAACCAAAGTCATGCAACTCCAGACATAGATATTTCATTTTCTTTTAAAGAAAATGCTCTTACAGTAAAAGCCAAGAACCCTTCAAAAAACAATTGAAACTGCTCAACCCCAGCATGTGCTGTTCTTTTCTTTTTACTTTCTAATTTTAACATTACTGTCTGTTTTACGATATTTCATTTCCTTTCCCCTTGGAAAAAAAAACACCGTTAAAATAATATCCCAAGCCATGTACATAGGTATAGGTTTTCAAGAACGAAAATAATCCCATTTTTAGGAATGCGGCAATCATTCCTATTCACAAAAAATGGGAGTAGCAGACAGATGTTTTTCAAACATGTTCAGGAAAAACTAACAGAAATTCTGCTAGCTCCCTGGATTACTTGTTCCAGCACTTAACTATCCATACAGGTTTAGAAATATTTTTGCATAATAACTGTTTTAAATCTCCCTTTCTGCAAATTAGGTGAATTATGATTTGTTCTGTCCTCGGGTAAAGTGGAGATCATGAATTGTTTTTCTAATAATCTTTTACATATTTGAAGACTATTTTAATGTCTCACTTTAGTCTTCTTTTCTAGACTAAACAAAACAGTGCTTTCAGCCTTTCTTCACAGGTTGTTCTTCCTAAACTCCCACCATTATTTTGCTCGTCAGTTTTGTTCCAGTATTCCTACAATTTACTTAAACTTTGGTGTGTAGAGCTTGGCATAACAATCTTTCTGAGACCCCATCAGAGCTAAGCTGATCAGAATAATTTAAATAATTACCTCCCCTGTTGAATATACAATATTTGGCCTGCCCAGATATTACCTGGTTTATGTATGTACTAGCAAGTAAGTGTAGTACTTTGCATTTGCCTTTATTGAATTTAATATCATTTGCTTCAGAACATTTCTTGGGTTTCAAGACAAATTTTCCTGATTTATTCCCTAGTTGTACTACTACTTCTACATGTATTTATGTTTTACGGTCGTAGCCTATCCTATTTGCATGCTTCCTGGAACAAACAGATGGACCTAGGTAATATGTCTTTTTGGCCCTGCTATACTAGTCTCCTTGTTTCTTGATGTAGTCATTGATAGTCTCTCCTGCCTGGGAGAAGAACAAGAAAATAGTAATTCACCTGGCTAGATGATATGTTTTCCTAGCCCAGAGCATAACTGAACATGGAGCCACGCACTTGATGGTGTTTGTTGATTTCCACAACTGATTCTGAAGCTTTTGATTACAATATTGCATTACACATTTGTCTTCTCAGCAATGTCTGTGACTATTCTGCTTTAAAGTAGCAAACACTATCGTCTGACATGGGGATTTGCAAGAGATTTCATGAGAACTGAACCAAAGGTTTTATGATCCATTTTTTCTTCTTTCTGTACTCTACATATACACCAATAAAATCCCATGTCTGACACAGAAAGGCAGTAAGTTTGTTGCTACTCTCGGCTTAATTTTGCTTTGTTCCTCTTGGAGCTGTTGGCACATTGGAAGTAGAGCTTCTCTCTTGTATTGGACAAGCTTTGGAACATCTTTGGAAATGTTTTCTTCCATGGTGATTTATTTCTTATGATCATACAAACCAAATGTTGTTACACTCTACCATGGTCCTTGTCATTGTCATATTCTCAAAAACACTGCTAATTGCCATGACCATTGCCTCAGGAAAACGATCTTTTTCCCTGGCTATGATGAATTAGTAGTCCAATCATCCTGGGATATTTTTTGCCCCATAAGAGTTTCATAGTTAGGAGCTTCAGCTTTGCTGTTATCTGACAATCATCTGTGCAATGCATTCTGAGTATTTGATTTCTTTTTTCACAAACCAAATCTTATATCAACTGAACTTTACATTTTCAAACCTTCCCGTCATAAATGTGAAGGTGCTATCCTAACTCTCTAGTGGTTCTCAGCAAGTCTGCTACGCTGTACGATTGAGAACAAAGGTGGCAAGCTTTTGTGTTTAGATTTTTTTTTAATGTTTTCTTGTTTAATCTCTCTTTTATTTTAACTTTTAGATATTTATTGTAGAAGTGCTTAATTATCCTCCTTTTGTTGCCTTCCTGTGAGTTATTTACTCTTCCTTTTCCTAGAACCAGTTCAACAAAACAGGCGTGTTTAGGGCACAATTCATGTGACAGCTATTGTCATGAGATAAGATGAATCATACTTACAGAGTTATCTATTGTTCTCCATAACTGTAAAGGAAACTTGTCATAATTTGTTCAGACTTGCATCTTAGGAATCTCAGAAAAAATGTAGACATGATATTTGAGCCACAACTCCTTTTTATGTACCACATAAAAGACATTGTCCAGACTTGCAGAATATGAACCAGCACCTTTTTCTTCATACATCATTTCAGTGATATAAAGATATAGTAATATAAAGAAATAGTATCCAATATTATAACCTATTTTATTGCAATTTAATTTAGTCTGCATCAGCTTCTGAGAGTGCCATGTGTAGGAAATGCTCTTAAATTAAAGAAATATCACATCTAATGCCTCCTTCCTATCCATCAGGGCAGTTGCCTTCTGTATTCCTCACATTCCACAGTTTGTTCACTTACCTTCCTTTGGGTCTTGAAAATCAACATAATTAACTCATACTATGAGTTTCAGCTGTTTATCACTTTAGAAATAATATATATGTATTTATATACACACATACACACACATATTTTTTTAACTGGCCATGGAGAAGTATATTCGCCATATGATTTAAAGTCATTTATATGGCAGTTTATGGGAGCCAGTTAGCTTTTCAGTTTTCCAAATTCTACCTTCTCTGTAGTACTTTAGTAATCAATTGCATGGTTGTTGGACTTAATTTTTTTTTTTACAATGCTTTTATCTTATTTATATATTTATTCCACTGCTAGAGGGAAGAATTATCTTGACAGTGCTTTCTCCTATCTGGAGACTGATTTATGTCCTAAGACAGAACCATGAAACTCAGTGTTGCTGTTATTATTGATCATTTCTGATTCATAACAGATTCTTGGGCACTATAGCCAGTCAAATTACACTGAAAAAAGATTAACATTTTTAATTGCTTATGTGAAAAAGAAAAAAAGTCATGTGCATTTCTCTTACATCTAGCAATGGAGATGAAATGATACTTCACTTAATTCTTTCGATGCAAGTTCCTAAAAGAAGACTATATAGACTTCATAGAAATAGCTCCTAAACCCTGTGTCTCAAAGTCTCTCAGGTTTTTTCACTCTTTTTCAGTTTTATTTGCACATGGTCTATGCCCTTTACTTTTCATCTGGGAAATGTCTTAACTTTATCATTAGCCTTTGGCCACATGAAGCTTATGTTCCCGAAAATAAGTATAGGTGACTTCTGGGGAGCTGAGAATTAACTCTCCTTTTATGCGTCTGCTTTGCAACACAAAATAAGCTCCAACAGGTTTGACATTCTCCACTGGAGTCAGTTCCTTTGCCAGACCTTATCCAGGAGAAAGAGAGGAGTTAATCCCCAGATCTCTCCAGGGACCATTCAAGCAGGATTCCTTTAGCTAGCTCACCGGGGGCCTTTAGATGAGCCTTCTGCATATGTAACTTTTTCAATTGAGAGTCTCATATTGAGGATTGGTATTAAATAATGAATTTGCTTATCACTTTTCCTTGTGATATTTTTAACTCTCTTTACAGTCACAGAAGTAGCACCTGAAGATACACCAACTTAGCTGTTATGCATGGTAAAAAGAAAATCTGATGTGACTTATGGAAGTGTTCACTCTGCACTTCACAGGCAGTTGAAGGTCTGCTTTGATATTAAGTGTCTCTGAACAAAATATGTAGGTCTGAGATGTGACATAAAGGCTCAGCTTGTAGTATATCTAAGGACATTATTTGGTTAAAATGACCAAGAAAAGATGTATACATCAGAATTTTAGTTAAAATACAAACAATACACAGGTAATTTAGGAAAACAAAGAAAGAAAAGTTCATTTTCTTGTAGAGGAAGGGTTGTACAGCTAATACTATTACATGAAACACTAGTGATGACATTTTATTAACAAACAACAAAAAAAAAATTTACAAAATTTATTTAAGTGAAAGTTCTGTCAAGCAATATGTGGACCTATAATTTGGAAAAAAAAAAAGAAGAAAAATGAAAAGAAAAACAAAACAAAAAGAAAAGAAAATGGAAAAGAAAATGAAATATATGGGATATTCTATTTTGGCATTTAAATAAAAATGAAACTTCTAATTTTTACAGCTATATGCACCCAAAAATATCTAAAAATAATTTCAGCAGAACTAATGGTTTGATATATGGCTCAAAATCTTATTTTAAATAAAAGTTGTTCTGAATGCTGGGTTCAGGTTAAATTAGATTCCACATAAGTAACAAAATGCAACATTAAAGTACTAGAATATTTTGCTTCCTTATTAATATTACAGTGAAAATTATTGACCTAAATATTTAAAACACATAAGAGGCAAACTTGTCTCTTAAATACATATATTTTTGTTACTCATGTCAGGTCTTAATTTTATTCAAGTAAAAATTGGTCTTTTTTTTTTTAATATTCTGAAAATCAAAATGAGATAGAAATTTTTCATTTCATTGGCATTTTTCCCAGCCAAGAAAATTTTCTGTTTTACATGCCCATTCCTGAATGTGAGTTAGCTGTAGGGATTCTTGATTGCAAATATTAGTCCTTCTTTTGATGGCATGTTGATAAAAAATTATTCTAGACATTCTTCTAAAGAAGATTCAAGAATTTTTGCAAAACCTATTCAGTCCTAAGACTTCTGACTGAACCTTCTTCTGATTTTATGTCTTTTGTGTCTAAAAACCTCTGAAATGTTGAACCCAAGATTTTTTTTTTAATTTATGTATTTTATTATGCTTGAGTGAGACCATATTTTTAAGTGCTAAAATCCAAACAAGTTTCAAAATCACCAAATTAAATTGTTTTCATTTATACAAAGTATTATTCCTTGATTTTTGTTTTAACATCCACAGCCAGAAAAACAAACTTTATCTCACAAATGCAGGCGCTCTCTCTCCCCCCTCCCTCACTTTTTTTCCTGAGTAGAAAAGCCTGGACATAGGCAATAAGTACAAAATTATAACCATATACTTACAGTTATTATACATAGTAGTTATAAGTATAAATCTTACATCTGTGTTTATAAAATTATGCAATATTTATAGTTAAAACAATCTGATAAAATTGGCATTCTTCTATCAACAAATAGTAGTTAACCTTTAACCCCCTGAACCTAACAGTTATTTTAATAAACATAACTAAAGAACTCAGACCATCTCGACAATATGTAGACATTATGTGTCTTGCTAGAATATGTTTTCACATCTCTTTCCAGCTCAGTAGAGGAGGACTTAATCAACACAGTTTTATCATACTTCCCTTACTAAAGTCATAGTCACGCCTACAGTTCCATAAGCACCCTCAAAAAATATATATTGTTTTTTCTTTTAATGCAACAGACACAAGAACTGCATCTGAAAAGGAATAAAGGTCCAGAATTCCAATACTTGCTTTCTGTTTTCAGTGAAATTTAGCTTAAAAATGTGGTTAGACTACAGCTCTTGGCTCCATTCCTGCAACAGCTCATCCTAGAGCCAAATGAAGAACAGCTTCTGCTCCAGTGAGTTTGGACACCCAGCCCTTCCCCCTTCATGTGAGGGAAAAAAAGGATAAAAGCTGTACGAGGACATTGTGAATTTATTACTCATTTATTGTAGAGATGCCTTGTCAATAGGAAATGAGCAACACCAAGTTTAAATATTTGAAGAATCAGGGACATAGAAAAGCCACAGACCAGTAAGCACACATTCTTGAAAAATTACCCTAATTAAATCCTTGTCACACTTGATAATGAGATATTTGCTTCCATGGCCTTTCCTGTTTTCCTTTCATGATGATGATGAGGTAGATGTTGGTTTTAATTTAATAGTATCATATAGATTTTTCTTTGGTAATATGTTTACAGATCAGTACACTCCAGGCTCCTAGGTAACAACTGATGGCAACTACACAGCCTCTTCCTTAAAGTCAACCAAGCAATGAGTCTTTTTGAAAAATCATGATTGCATAGTAATAAACAATGAAGTACCATCGTTTTTCACAGTACACAAACATTAAAGTGATGATCAGTGTATTTGAATGGGTTTTGCTTCTGTGAAAATTATTTCACAATAAATACTCAAGATCAAATAAGTTCTTTAATAATTAAATTAATCCTAAACCAGTGACTCTCTCATGAAATATGTAATATTAAATTCTGTTCTTAAATGTTACGTTTGATAGGAATTCTGCAGACAAGACAGTGTTCATGTCTTGGCCTTTCTGCCCTTGAAAGCTTTTGAGACTTAGAAAAAGAGACTTCTGTACAGACTTTGTAAAAAGGCAGTCTTTGAAATTCTCCTTGATGTGGTATTTTAGGCTTATTAGAAGGGTGAATTTAAGTACCATGTCAAGTCATAATCCAGTTCTTGGGTTCTCTATTTTTTTTCCTTAGGTTCCTCCCCACTGCCCCAGGAAAAAAAGCAGCTCACATTTTGTTATTATTCAAGTAGTGTTGAGTAATGGGGTTTTGTGTTATTTTTGTAAAGGAAAGCTTCTGTGAACAGAAGTGAATGAAAATATTAGTCTAAATGCACATGTCTATTTTTCAGAGAAGTAATCAGCTTCCAGGTAATTGTAAACATTATTTCTGTATTGTCAGAATAGGGCTGAGTGCAGGAAACTGTCACTCTCACACAAAGCATGTTTTTTAAGTTGTTATTTTTTAAAAAGAATGTATCTGGATGCACTACAACAATGATCTGGGTTATCATGTTGTTAACAATGATGTTTTGGCTTTTTTTCCCCCTTTCTGAATTCATTGTCTGCTTGAAAATAGCTGCAAGTAAAGTGGATTGAAGTCAGACAAAGAAAGGCCTAAAACCTTTCTGGCTAACAGAAAATGTACAGTTTACAAGCAAACAGAGGTGAGTAGTTTATAATTTTGAGAGAGGAGGAGAATATTTTTTTTTTCCTTTTGCGATATGACTTACACTAGTGAGCTTGTTTAATTATAGATCACATAACTGTGCTCCATAGTATATGAGCATAAGATAAAAGCACTATCTTGCTTTCAATACTAAATTAATTTTTTATCGTGAGTCTTTTAAGATTGCCTTTAGGTTTTGCCTTTAAATCAGAAAAGATGTGCCTCATTCAGGATTTAACTGGGTCTTTTTTTACTATTGCAACTCAGCAACAGAGTGAAGGTAATGTTCCAAATAAATAATAAACCAATCTGAATATTCTAGTGGCTACACTAGTACAATGCTTATTAAAATTAGTCAGATTTGGCTAACCTATGAATTCATTATTATAAATTATTTTTTATTAAAA
>NW_010107677.1:0-5637 GCF_000699245.1 Pterocles gutturalis | reverse complement strand
TGAGGCCAGGCCTGGGGCGTGCCGCCGGGACCGGCCTCCGGAGAGAGGGATCAGTGGAAGGGAAGCTGGGCGGGAGCCTTCGGTTCGTCTAGAACTTGAGAAAACTCTCTTACCTGAGTGTCAGTTAAAAACTTGTTGTGTTAAACCTTTTGCTCACAGCTGACATTTTAGAAAAATAAAAGCTGTGGGGAGTCTTTCTTAACACAGATGATAGTAGAGATCGAGTGAGAGAGATGGCAGGGAAGATACCACCTGTAGACGTCTAAGAAAGGAAGAGGCCAGCTGGCGACAGCATTTGTGAGTGTGATGGAGTTGGTACCAGGGAGCTCCCTGCGAGGTCGGCCAGACGGCCAGCATGGAATCCCTGCAGTCCTGAACTGGTCCCGACAGTGCCTCTAAATGCCGCCAGAAGTGTGGGACCCGCGTCAGTTCTTGTGAGGGGAAGCTCTTAGCAACGTGAAATGCTTCTTTCTTGGAGAACTGTAACCAAAAAAAATGAAATGCTGACTTGTTTTTAATTTAGGGACAGGGTTGTAGCTAATAGTTTGAAACTCATAAATGCAATCAATGGTTAAACTTCTTGTCTTGACCCTCAGTCATCTGAAAAAGATGTGTTGCTATCCAGTGTGGAAAGAAAGTGTCTAGGTCCAACTTTGAAATATCGTTGAAGTTCATCAAGCCTTTCAAAGTATCCCTAGTGTGTTCATTAATGTGGCATGTTTATTTAGGAAGAAAAGCACGCTTAATACCTTGAAAATAGGAAAAAAAAAAAAAGTCAAGCTTTCATTTCACTATGTAAAATCCTTTTTTGAAGGAACTGTAAAAACTATTTCGCACTAAGCGTCTGAACTATTCAAGGATTCTGAACTTCTTGCAGTTCTGATTCACTGTATACAAGGTCAGCTTCTGCTGCTGCTCCTTGAAACTAAATCTTGAAGCTACTGTTGGTTTACGGAAAGGTCATGTGGAAATCTTCTTTCATGAAAGCCACAGAATTTTCTTGAGAGGAAGTTCTAACAGTAGGGAGATAGAATATAGATAACTATTGCGTAACAGAAAACTTGCAGGAGGTGGAAAAGAACAGCAGCAATACAACTTTTAAACATTTGTCACTGCTATTTAGTTTATTATTAACTGTATCTGCAATTAGAAAACAGGCTGTTGAAAATGAGTAATTTTTTAGACTTTTTTTTTCTGAAATGGATTTAGAATTGACAGCTAGAGATCCATATTTGCAGGGAAGAAATTACATTTGTAACTGACTATGCCTAACCTTTTTCATCTGAAGATTACGGCAATTACAGGTATTGAGTTCAGCAGACAATATGCTATCTCTTTAGATGGTCCTAATTTCAATATGCATACATAGATGTGTATTTTGTTGTACTGAACTTCTAATAGTGGAAGTTATCCATTGTTTTTAAATATTTAAAGTCTTGTTACTGATTTTAATGAGAAATAATCTATGGCTTATTATTTCCTAGAGAAGTAGATATATAGAGTGCTTTATTACAAGTTATCGTGTATCGTTGTAACATAAACTCTATGAATATTAACTTTCAAGGTAGAATAAAGGGTAACAAGCAGTTGCACCTCCAAAGATAATTCAAGGTTCCCTTTTAAAGTAAGTTCATCTGAAGTACTTTCTATCTCCTCATAAACAACTGTCTGAATCAGATTGTCCCTCACTGATAGACCAAATCCTCTCCCCATCTGGAGATATTTATGAACTTAACCAAACAAGTTAAACATGTTTGGGCAGATATTATCAAGAGAGAGGAGAGAAAAAAACACCACAACCAAAAATAAAAAAAAAAAAAGAAGAAAAAACACAAGAAACTACCGCACCATACTGGACATTAGAAAACCAACCTGAGCCTTTAACAGCAGATTTCTCCTAACAATAAAAAAAAAAAAAAAAAAAAAGTGCAAGTGTTTGGAAAATTAACTGTTGCTTTAATAAGGAAGTTTGTTACAGAAACTATTTATGCATTTTTTGTCATTTTGATAATTTTCTGGTTCTTGCCATTAATAACTTCAAAAAGTTATACTGCATGCTGTTCCAATTTCCTGTCTTAAAGATTATATAGTAGAAGTGAATGAGAAGGGTAAGAATTCTCAAGATATGGAATGAACTCTATTAAAAGAATAACAAGTCGATTAGGATCCTTGAGTCTGAAAAGAAATGCAGAGCATAAAATATTCTAGAGGTCTATACAGTCATAAGTGGTATGGAAAAGGTATGTAGGGAATGCCTCTCCCAAGACAAAGCACGAACCAACAAGTTGCCATGTGCTATGTAAATGAAGTGTGGGATTAATTGGCAGTGTAACAGATAAAAATTTACTGTTTCAAAAAGCCAGAGGAAACAACAGAAAAGATGCAAAGATAATATATTTGGTTCAGGAAGACCTGGGGCAGTAACTGGCAGTTGAGATACTATCCTGAGAACATATTACTTGCATGCTGTGTTCTTGTGCCTTTATTGAGACCTCCACACTGGGTCACCACTGGAGATGGGCTGTTGACTTGATGGGTCTTTTATTTGGGTCCCAACTGGCTGTTAAACATGAGGAAAAATACTTTTAAGGCTGACTGGTTAGAGTTTGATATGACTATTCATTCTAAGACTATTTTGGAGTAACTTTTTTTTTTTTTTTTAATGTATTATCTTCAGGACCTGTTGAAGACACCACTATCGAAGTTACTGCCTCTAAAAATGGGGGAAGTGCTGCAAATTATGGAAAGAGAATTCCCTACTCAATGCAATAGCATTCTCTCATTATGGAATGACCTCTGCAACCATTGTGGACTCTGTATAAAATGGACACACAGAGCCATATCTCTGCCAAACACACCTATTTCAGTGTTGGACTGGATAGTTTTTTGTGGTTTTTTTTTCACCATTTCAAAACATAAATTAGATCTCTTACGAAATGAGAACTAAGTAGGAAACAAATCTGCTAAATTGAAAAAAGCACTGCAGTGTGTAATATAGAATTTTTTTATTGTTAATAACCTGGGAATGTTTGGATAAAAAGCTCTTGCACAATGAAAAGCTCTTGCACTGTTTTACCAAGGTCTGGAAGTTAAACTTACTGTGAATTTTTATAATGCCAGTGCAATACTTTTGTTTGTAAGGGTGCTTTTAAAATATCTATGTTAAACTATTGATGCAAAGTTGGAAAGGTAGTAGAAGTTGTTTATAGTGTAAATACACAATTTACAGTGACTCTTGTAAAGTTTCATCATTATTTTGGAATAACTTGGAATTTGAGATTTTATAAATAGACAAGTAAAAATAGTGATGTTGGCATACCCATACCAGTACGTTCTTCATAGTTGCAAATCATGTAATGTAATGACTCTAAGAAGGGGCATTTTTAGTCCAGTGATGTTGGGAATTATTTTCCTAATGCTGAAGCATTTGGAGGGGGGATGAACAGTGAAAAAAACCCTTGTTGATTAACAAATATTCTGATGCTTTATAAAATATTAAGAAATTTACATTTAGATGTAACTGAGAAGTAGCACCTGGAGAAAGATTTATATTAAAGGTAATGATACCTAAAATTCTTGTGTGGAGAAATTCCTCATGAGTTCCTCTGTTTTTGAACGAACACTAAGAGTTTGAGCCCACCATTAGCAAATACGGGTAGGTCTTAACATTTTAACGTACAATTGCTTTTATGCCACACCTAATCGAATACTAGAGGTGGATTTAAGGAAAATGTTTACTCAGAATACTGTGGCTGTACTTCCTTGTGAACTCTTGAAATGTCTTTCCATGTTCTCTTGTAAATTACCAGAGTAACTTCTTTTCTATGCACATTCTATTTTTTAATTGTTTTCCAAATGCTCTCACTTTTTCAGCAAGGTTATATGAACGCTGCACTTTAATGTCTGCAATATAATTTCTTCTTTACTAACTGCAGTTTTTGGAAGGTGTGTACAATTGTTTCCTCCTTTTAGAGGAACTGCAATGTGATACCACTGTGTTGTTACAATGGTTTGATTTTTTTTAAAAAGTCAAACTCCCTTAAAACCTATAGATCACTGTTTGAGTGTCATTCGCAATTATTTTTTTTCATTTAATTGTTCTGAACAGAGAACTGCTTTTTCTGATTCTCTGTAGTTTCACTTGTAAACCGAATCATGAGATTTAATGTTTAATAAGTGGAATGATTAGTAGAAGCTGTAAGTTAAGCCAAAACTTTTGTGTGCAGCCATTCATGTACTTAGTGTGGTGAAAAAATGTTTTTCTTATCTAGTGTTGCAATCATAATTACCAGAGTTAATTGAGCAGGACTTTGCATTCACTGTCGA
Organism: Pterocles gutturalis; assembly: GCF_000699245.1. Classification (NCBI taxonomy): domain Eukaryota; kingdom Metazoa; phylum Chordata; class Aves; order Pterocliformes; family Pteroclidae; genus Pterocles; species Pterocles gutturalis. Next base: position 1,311 of record NW_010107677.1, on the reverse strand, counting down.
TGACAATGTAATTAATCTTAAATCCAATATCAATACCTAATGATTGTTGCTTAAGATGGTAGCTAGAATGTTGTTGGCTTCACTCAAAAATTGCATGGGATTCAAATGTTTACAATTATAAACAGTATTTGTGTTTTAAAAATTAAATATAGGAGCTGACACCTCAGTGTCAGGATGTTGTTTGGAGGATGTTAATCACAGAGGCGTGCTAGAATATTACTAATATGGATATTACTAATATGGTGTGTCGGAGATAAAAAGTACGTGCTGTGGAGCAATGAAAACTGTTGTAAGCTATGATTCGTTCTTTTTGAGAATGTAAACTGGTTACCATTGACTGCAATCTATTTGACTTATAAATAAGGAAGGCTAGTACTAAATAGAAACTGGCAACTGAATTATTAGCAGTTAAAGGTTAACACTGTTTTATTCTCCTGGTATCCTTATCAGTTGTAGCTCAATGCAGCACAAAGTCCATTCAAAGAATTTTTACGTTGTTGATTGGAAAGAAGCACTTGCACGTGTTTAGGACTGCTTGCAGTTGTGTGAATGCAGAGTTTTGGATCTAAAGCTGGAATTCCTTTAAAAGGACAGTCCTATGCCCTCCTTTTAGAAACGTGGCCAAAATGTCAAAGAACCAAACTCTGGTTACACGAAAGTGATTATACAGGAGTGGTTTGGGTGGGGGTTTTTTTGTTGTTGTTGTTGTTTTGTTTTTTGGTCACTAGTTAAGCCTTAAAACTAGTTCAAACCATCATCCTATATTCCACAAGAGGAAAAAAGACAAACCCTGAACTTGTAACAAAGTAGAAGGATTATGTGCCTGTTGTTAGACTCTTTAGATGTGGACTGTATCTAAAGGTTTTTCTGTGGTTTGTGTGGTTTACTTTCCTTAAATGGGAACATCTCCAGGGAGAAAGTAAATTATTAGTAAATTCTGCAAAAATCTGTTCAATGTGACTCCTGGGAGGGAGATAATAATTGCAGCAGCAGCTTGTGGAGAGAATACGCAAATATGTACAGCTGGTTACGAGGGTGAAGGTCAAATAATGTCATATGTCACTGTAACTGGGGTGTGTGCGCTGGGAAAGTAAATGTTACGCATACGACTGAAAGGAAAAAAATGTTTTGAGCAGATGGAGCTTTACTGAAGAACCACACAGAAAATGCACGTTTCCATTCACTCTCATCCAGGTTGTTGTAAAAGTTATGGGAGGCTTTGACATAGTTAATGTTTAATTCCTTTTCAAATCCATGCTCTCCACGCTGCTCTATCCTTTACTTGGGGTCAGTGGGTGTGCATGGAAACCC
>NW_010107676.1:39588-42539 GCF_000699245.1 Pterocles gutturalis | reverse complement strand
TGGAGTGATTATTTTTTATTTTCTTACATTATTTTTCATTTTAGAACTGGAGAAAATAAGCAACTTCTTCTCCAGGCTTCTGCTTCAGACTGTGGCAAGGGGGTTCTGCGCCCCAATACGTGGCTGGTTTAAAAACTGTGGGTTGACCTGATACAAGATGAGCTCTTGCCCTTGTCCCCATCTCCTTGCCTCCCATTGCTGGTGGGAGGATCCACAGGAGTAGTGGGGGGATACGGAGGTGCTGGGGTGCTCCTCTAGTCTCTGTGCCCATTCCTTCCAAACTGGAAAGGGGACTTGGAAAGATCCCTGCTGGACTTTCTATATCACTTGGTTAGTTTAGGTGAGGAACAAGCTCGTTGTGTGATTTCAAATGTGATGACATGTTCACTGGGGGCTTGGGTGTGGGGGGTTGGACGGTGGGATCGCATCCTCCCTCCCCGTGTGCCGCATCACCGCTGGCGCAGAGCCAGGCTGTAAGGGGCTGACAGCAGCCGCGTTCCTGGTGATGCATCTGCAGAAATCTATGACAAGGGAGGATTTTATCCACCTCGGATATAACGCAGGTTGGGGGGCAGCTCGGGGCTGGCTGTGCAGGGGGAAGCTGGGACCTGTGTGGTTGGGGACTGGGGCATCTCCCCATGCTTCAGGCTAAGCCCCAGCGAGATGGGCTGGAAAGGCGATCAGAAGCAAAGTTAATTTAAAAAAACCCCAACCAAGAGCTGTTTTTCTTGTGCCGGCCAAGAAACGTGACACTGAACAAATATTAGAAAATAAAACAAAAAATAAAATTCCCATTGGACTGAGAAACGGCCTTTTAATTTGCAGAATCTACGATGTCTGCGTGCAGAAATCTTAATTTCAGATCCGGCCTTTCAATGCAAATGTCACTTTAAATAGATATTCCTGTGCACACATTCTGGTGCCGTTTGCCATGTCGTTAATGGACTGCTCGTTCTGCGAGTACATTCTTGTCTCATTTGGTATCCCCATACATTAAATTGATAGTTTGGGGGATTATTGCTCGTTCCAAGATTACATGGGTGGAGTCCCCTTTATATGGCCATGCTGGTATGTAGTGAATTTAAATTGGCGCAGCAGAAAACTTGAAAATTTGGAACAGATAACTGTCTCCTATCTTTATATGGGAACATCAGAGTTCCTAGCTTTATTCTGGGGTTCTTGCCATTCCAAATATAATTTATTCTTTTATATAACTGTTTTCATATGATACACTCTAAAGAGTGGATAATGGTTTGGGGAGGCATATAATCTTTTTTTTTCTTTCCCCTCCAAGGCTGTCTTCCCAATTAATGAGATTGAGAACACGTTCCAAAAAATCTATTTTTCCCCTCCGGGCTTTTTCTAATGTACTCAATTTATTCTGTAGTGTGTCTTGCGCTTCCTTTATGGAGTTTGATGCCTAAATATTTAGTGGTGGTTGGCTGGCTGGAGCCCGTGTAAATACTTGGCGTACTGATGCGGTCTCCGGGCAAGCTCGGGCAGCACGGGCAAGTCTGCCCATCCCGGTCCCCCTGTGCCCAGTCTGGTGGGCTCAGCGACGTGGCTCCACGCCCATCAACCACGGCACGATGCAAACGTGACCACGATGTGCTCTTCACTGAGACCTCAGAGGAAGAACAGAGCCGCTTGCAAAACAACATACCCACTGCAAAATAATGATGCTCCTTGCAGCTGGCCTCTTCATCCTCCTCCTCTTCCTCCTCTTCCTCCTCCTCCTCGGTGGCCAGCAGCAAGCCCATCACACCGAGAAACCTGCTGGTCCCCCCCTGCTGTGTGCTGACCTGAGCTTTGCTGCTGGCTGGGGTTGGATTTATGGGGGAAGCTGCCTGCTTTTGGGGGGATGGAGGGGGATCCTCATCCTCCTCCTCCTTTTGGATGAGAAGCGGGTGTCCTGGCGTGAACCTCAGCCTCGGGGTGCCAAGGAAAGGATGTTCCTAGGGAAGGGTGCAGAGCTCAAGGGGCCTTTTTTTCCTTAAAGCCTCACCTGTAACCTACATAGATAATGTTTTTGAGTGTTTTTCTCTGTTTAAACAGGTTTTTGGGTACAAACATTTCTTACAAAGCCATCCAAGCAAGCAGCCCCAGGCTTTCAGCCCCGCTCTGCCCTCCCTGGTGGCTGACGACGGTCGGTCTCCAGCTTTCTCTGGTGCTGCCACGGGACGCAAACTCAGCCTAAACCCCTGCCCGTGCTCGGCGGTTCCAGCGTGGGCTTCCATCGCCGCTGTTCTCCTGCGGGCTCTCGGGGCACCTTGGCCCTCCCAGGGCACTTTTGGTTCCCCCCTCCTTCCCCAGCTCCCCAGAACCCACTTTTGTGCCCTGGGGCCGTGCTGGGGGAGAGGGGCTGCCTGGCAGAGCTGCCAGTCACTGCAGCATGCAGGCGAGGAGGAGGAGGCTGAAGAGCAGGGCTGGTATCCCCAGGGTCTGCAGAGGGAGAACAGTTGTGCGGGAGCAGGGACGGAGGAGCGCAGACATTAGCGTCTGCCCCCAAAAGCCTGTGGCGCATTAATTCCAGAGAGCCTTGCAGCTCCACAATGTGTTGTCTGACATGCTTCAAGCCCTGTTTTTAGAAGAACCGTGTTTGGTTTGAGACTAACTGTGAAGTTTTAGACCTAGAGGAGTGCTCTGGAGTCGGTGATGGTGGGAAAGAGATGCTCAGCACAGTCCTCTGAGTGTTACTCCGGGTCCTGAAGTCCTGCCCGCTCCCTTTAAGCAGTAGTTTTGCTCCGTGAAGTGTCTGGATACATACCCCCTTCTCACCCCAGTCCCATCTGCTCCCTTTCCTGAGCAAAACTGAAGAGCGCCGTGTACCCTCCTGTGCCCCTCGGCTCGCCCAGAGCCACCAGCTCCCCAGGGATGAGCGGTGCAGGAGTGGGTCTCTCGGTGCGACGGGCTTGCTGCTGGCCACCGAGGAGGAGGAGGATGAAGAGGCC
>NW_010107676.1:38922-39413 GCF_000699245.1 Pterocles gutturalis | reverse complement strand
TAGTTTGACTCAGATGTTGTATAACCTCGGGGAGCCGCTCGCTGGGCCAGAAGAATGAGAGACCTGCTCTCCGATGGCGTTTCAAGCTCGGCTTGGATGATGTCCCGTGCAAGGGCTGGGTGTTATTTGGTCCCCTGCTGACAGCCCAGGTCATGTTCCTGCAGGTCTTGCGTGCGCGGGGGTTCCGTGGGGGTGGGGGGGGGGGAACTGGCCAGGTTGGCCGGATCCCTGCTCCAGCCAGGTCCTCCCCTTTTCCATGCCTGTCACCGAACGAGCGATCTGATGGCAGAGGGCCCTTCCTGAGGGTCCTGCTCGCCATGGCACAGGCATTGCTGCCTGCGTGCTGCCTGGGCAGGGGTCTGCGGCGCTCGGGCTCCCTGTGGGACCGCGAACCTCAGGCTGTTGGATTGGGACACCCTGCTATGGGTGACCCTCAAGCTGTGGGTGACCCTTGTGCTGTGGTCCACCTGCATCTGGTGGCTTGTCCCTAG
>NW_010107676.1:31850-38745 GCF_000699245.1 Pterocles gutturalis | reverse complement strand
CGTTGTGACCTGCCATGCTCCGCCTGCTCCAGCGAGGCCGGGTGAAGGGTGCTGGGGTGGTGGGTGACGAGCCTGCTCCCTGCAGAGCACTCCTGGGGGTGCGGGACAGGCCCTTGGCCACCACCTGAAGCTCTCTCCTGGAGGCCCTCATCCTGGTGGTGCCCCTGGACACCTCAGGGGAAGGGCCTTTCCCAGCCCGAGCCGCAGCCCTGTGTCCTCCACGTCCTGGGAGGCTGGAGCTGATTGAGCGGAGCATGCGACGGGGCGGGTGCCCACTCATTTGCCCCCCACACTCTAATTAGCCGGGTTGGTGGGCAGAGCTGCCGCCAGGCCGCCTGCCACTCAGGCGGGCTGCGGGGCTGGCGATGCCGCGTGTCGAGTACACGCCAGAGGACAGGGGGTAATTAACTGCAGGCTCTTGGAGCTGCAAGCTGACTACTCAGCTTGCAGCCTTTTTTTTTGCCTTTTTTTTTTTTTTTCAGTGATGAAATACGTCACTTCACTTATAAACCAGTATAAACACATATAAGCTGGTATACCCAAAGATTTAAAAAACCCCACCAAAAATATGTGAAATGCTTAACGCAACATTCAGATCAGGCAGCTGATACCGCGTTCAACGAAGCACAAGAAAAAAATCCCCAGGTTGTAGCGGCAACATGAGCGCGGCCATGCTGCACCCCCCGCACGTGCCGTTCTCGCGGCGTCGCTCTATAAATAGCAGCGTGTTCGGCTCCGCAGCTCGGCCCTGATGCTGCAAACGCTTAAGCCCCAGCACAGCTCTTTCTCAACGTGCTTCAAGTTGCAAGTAATAGTTTGCAGGCTGTAACTGATAAAGAGAAATAAAAAGAAGGTAGAAAATAGCCCACGTGCAGCACGGCGTCGGTACCGGCTATCGCTGGAAATCCCGCCTGGGTGTCTGCTGCTCCTCCCTGGCAGATCCTGCGCCCTTACCCACCTAATTATGGATTTGATTAATGAAAACAGCAAGAGAAGGTGTCCACACCCGTGCGTGCATGTCACCCTGGATGTTGTTGTTGAGCTGGCGGAGTTTACAAGCTCCGGTGGTTTTGCCAGCAATTGGACAAGTTCTTTCATCCGGAGAAGCTCCGATGAGCAGCAAGTGCAGGGCTCGGTCCGTGCCAGCCCTCCCCACCGCCCGGGGAGCTGCTTCCAGAATGAGAAACTTTTTAGTAAAAAGGCTGTGCGTGCGTGCGTATATATGCATAAATTAATTTTTACAGGCATGCAGCAGTACAATAGAAGTAAAGAAAAAAGTTTCCTGGATGAGCTCTCGGTGAAGAAATGCTTTGAAGTTTGGAGCTGCCTTAGCGGGGCAGGAGCTGCAAGGGGGTTGCGGGTGAGCAGCCCCCATTGGCGCGGGGAGCGTGGCTTGGGAAGAGGCTTGGCTGGGGGGTGCAGGGGCAGGAGAAGGCTCCAGGAGATGCTGAGAGGGGGTGGGAAGGCCCAGGAAGGCGCGGTGGCAGGGGATTGAAAGATGAGTGCAAATTGAGTTGTTTATCGGGGGTGTTGGCAGATGCTCATTAACAGACTGGCTTTTCCTCCCGGTAGGATGGCAGGCTCGGGGACAGAGCCTGTCCTCATTACGCCAGCTGATGAGGAGCCCAAAGTCGGTTGTGAGGGTTCGTGCTGCAGCCCAAACCCAGTTGTGTGTGTTTAGTTGCTGAGTGGAAGGAGATCGAGGGAGCAGGGGGTCAGCAGGGGCTGGGGCTGTGCCAGCGTGGCTCGTGGCACTGGGGCCAGTGGCTCTGTTCCTCCTCTGTGCAACACACCTGCAAGGGTGTGATCTGAGGAGGAGGAGGAGGAGGAAGAAGCAGAACGGAGTGATGTTGAGGAGTTTGGCAGTGCTCTGGCTTGGCCTGGCCCTCGTGAATCCAACCTGTTGGCTGGGCCAGGCTGAGCTGTGGAGATGAGCTCTGGAGCGAGGGGCCGGTAACGGGGCTGCTCTCCAGGAGAACCCATCTCATCGCGTTCCTGGGGGTCAGGCATTGGTTGGGTGAAAGAGGAAGCTTGTTTTCCAAAGAACCAGCTTTACGTTTGCATTTCAACCCCTAGGAAAACACCAAGGTCTCCTCTCCTGGCTCCCAGACGTGGGGGTGGATGAGCAACCAGAGAAGAGCATTGGACCTCTGGTAGGATGAGACCCCGGAGCATGGGTGTCCACCAGCTCCAAGACGCCGTCCTGGCATGGCGAGGTGGTGGGTTCCGGCTGGTGGCCGAGCATGGCTCTGCTGGCGGGATGCTCTGGCCAGGGGAGCCTGTGAAACACAGGACCTCTGCTTGGGTGGGTTCGCAGGGCCTCTGGTGGGGACAGCTCCTTGGAGGGCACCCCGAGCTTTGCCGGCTCCCAGGGGTGGGCTGAGCCGCTCTACTGAGGGGTGGTGCAAGGCTTCGTTTCTGTTCCCTGCGTTGCCTCGGAGTAGCTCACATGCATAGCCATGTTTCCCTTCTCCTTCCCTTCAAATGGTCCAAAAGCACTTTACTTTCTGGCACATTTTCTGTCCGATTCAAAGCCCAACTTGGATGCGCATTAATGCCCCGTGTGCGTGCACAGGGTCAGCGCTGTTTGCACGCGAGTGTAAGAGCTGGGCTGGGATGAGCTAGCTGCTGAAGAATGAACACGTTGGAGCCGTTGGCATCCTCCCCTGGCTGGGTTGGGTCTCCGGGGGATTGCCTGAGCCTTTGTAGTTGAGGTGGGAGAGGCAGGATCATGACGGTGAGAGGCTGGGGCTGGCACATGGAGAAACACTGGTGGCTCACGCATTCCCCCATGGTCCACCTGTGTTTCAGCCCTGCCGAAATGCCCTCCTCCAAGAGACCAAGGCCCTTTTCTGATTCCCAACAGCACGTGTCCTCTCCCTCCCTCGAGCCATCCCCTTCCATCTCCCCATCCGGGCAGGCAGCACTGCTGCCATGGCCTGACCCTTCCCCTGCCACCAGATTTTGTCCTGCCTTGTGACCCACCCTTGCTTAACCACCCTTGTTCTCCACTCTGTTATCACCCCCGTGCTCTGGACACAGGTGAGGATCTGCTCCCCCACAAGGCTTGGCTTTGGGGGTGCCAAGCTGTGCCCAGCCGGGTGGCGCGGAGCTCCCTGAGGGTGTCAGCTGGTTTGCAGCGCTGCCACATTGAAGGCAGGAGTTATCACTGTGATTTTCAGCTGGACAATCTGGTTCATCCAGCCTGAAATTCAGGTTTTAGGATTGAAGGTTTAGTTGGGGTTTTGGGAGTCTCAGGGCTGTATTGTGCCCAGGCAGGGCTGCTTCGAGGGGTGCGGTGCTGGGGACAGGTCACGATGGCAGGTGGGACAGGTGCCCGAGCCCCCGGAGGGGAGCGGGTGTCTGCAGGGGAGGAGGCAGCACTCCCCCAGCCCTTTGGTTTCTTTGACAAGGCTGTGCCAGAGGCTGGGGGCTGCAGGGACATGGGGGTGCATGACGTGCTGAGCCCCGGGATGTGCTGCTGTGCCGGTCCTTGCTCTGAAGGATGCTGCTGCCTGGGGCAGGGGGGTGATATCTCCTTCCTCCTCCTTCCAAACAACCCTCTCACATCCCAGGCTCTGAATTTGATTCCCCTTCCGACAGTCAGGCATCAACTCCCGATTACTCATAAATGCAGCATGTTGCAGATACATGGAGCTTGACAAACGGCTGCGCCTGAAAGCACAAACCGCTGGGATCCACGGGTGAGAAGACGGGATGGGGGAGTACAGACTGTGCAGCCTCCGTCCCCCTCCCTGCCCTGCCTGGGGGCCCAGTGCCTGCTCCCCGTGCCCGCACCCCTGGGAGTGGGACCCAGCTCCGGGATGCTGCGGCTGGTGGGGTCAGCACGGGGGGCCCAGCAAGTGACTGGGTGTGGATGGTAGATTTGCAGCCTAGACCGCTATCGGCGTTGGCCCTCAAGTTTGTTTTACGGAATCCTCCTCTAACGTGGAAAAATATCTCGTCCCTCAGTTTTTATCTCTTTTGTTTGTGTGGGCATTGATTACGCTGGGAGTTACTGAGCCAGATTTTATTAGAATGACTTAGAATGCTGCCACCTGCAAGCAGCCGCTTGTCTTTGGGGATTATTTTGGTGTAGTTTCTAAATAACTGCTTCTTCAGCCTTGCTAATAGCTTCATTCTCCGAGGGACACTGCCCAGAAAGAGATGAGCTGAGACTATGCTTGGCAACATTTAGGAGAGGAAAAAGTACAACAGGATTGATGTCTGCTGGCGTGACTAAATAAATAATACAATACCTCTGCCTTAGTCCCTCCGTGAGCATCCTTGTTTCCAGCCCCGTGTCTCTTATCTCCCCAGCTTGGCTGAATTTTGGAATTCAGAGTGGTCTTTTAAATCGATCTCATCTTTTCTGTCTGCTGCATAACGTGCTCATTCTTACCAGGGACCAGCAAGGCTGGCTCTGGAGATGAGCTGTCCTAGGGAAGCTTGTGTGGTAGCTTATATCCGTTGTGTAACTTGGGCTTGTTAAATATACAATTTAAAGAACTTGCAAAAGAGTTTACTTAGTGCCTGAAATGTGAAATTAAGAGAATAATTTCATGTCGACCCTGATTCTCATCGGTTTGTAAAGGCTTTGCAAAAATTATGGGTCATGTTTTAAATAAAGAGATAAGCCCACAAATGCCTTTGACGTTTTGTACTCAATCCAGTATTTACACGGAGCTGGTTTTGCTCTGGGTCGAGAACTTGCAAAAGAGTTTACTTAGTGCCTGAAATGTGAAATTAAGAGAATAATTTCATGTCGACCCTGATTCTCATCGGTTTGTAAAGGCTTTGCAAAAATTATGGGTCATGTTTTAAATAAAGAGATAAGCCCACAAATGCCTTTGACGTTTTGTACTCAATCCAGTATTTACACGGAGCTGGTTTTGCTCTGGGTCGGCCGTGTGATGGCCCTGCCCCGGCGAGGAGAGTTGGGAAGGGCAGCGCTGGGAACGCTGCCGGGCAGACGAGAGGAGCTGGGTGCCTGGGCTGTGCTCAGGTCCACTGGCTTTGATGCCACTGGGCAAGTGCTGGCCCAGATGCAGCTGGGTGTTGCTCTGCAAGTTTGGGAGGTGGCATTTCTACACCCCTGCAAAGGTGCTTTTTGAGAACCTGGGCATGGGTCCTTCTGGTGATTCCTTTATGGCAAATCAAACTATTCTGGTCTCTCGGTTTCTCTTGTTTTAGTGTAAAAGCACTGGGGAAGTTGGTGTCCCATTGCCTTCCCTTTCCCCTCAGAGCATTTCTAAGGTGTTTCTGATGATGTTGCACTTTTTAACGTTGCTGTTGCACTTTTCTGCAAGAGTAGAAGGGCTCCAAGTATGGCACAGAGAGGTCCTTTCATCAAACCCCGGGCGGTGCATGCGTGGCTCAGGTATTCTTGCATGGGGACGGGCAGAGGACAGTGGTGGGAATGACCTGAGACAACACTTTCTTCATCACATGTGGGAATGACCTGAGACACCACTTTCTTCATCCCATTGGCAGGCAATTCCCGCCTCTTGGCAGGCTCCTCCTGGCCCCCAGGAGCTGTGGGCTCGGCGGCGGTGTCCCCTTCTGCTCCTGCCTCTGCTCGGGTGCTTGTTTCCTCTGCAAAGAGATTAAACATGGTGTCTGGCTGCATTCAAAAGGGCAAGGGCTCGGAAGGCATGAACCCAGCAGGGCACAAGGCCCTGAGGACATTGTCTGAGACATCATCCTGATGTCCCACCTTCCTGCCCTGGTCCTGCCAGCAGCAGGAGCGTGAATGGTGGAGGGAGGAGGGATGGCGGGTGTAGCCTGGCAGCTCTGCAGTCGCTGCCCTGCCCAGCGCCACGTGCCGGGGCAGTGGGGATGGTTCCTGCCCTGGCACTGGCAGTGCCCCGGGTTCGGGAGGAAAGGGTGGAGATGGGTGCGAGCCTCGCTTGAAGTGTTTGTTTTAAAAATACATGCCGATAAAAATGACTCTCTCCATTATTTCATTAAGGGATTTAAAATGTGCTTCCTAAACCCTGAGTCATCAATAAAGTGAGCAAGCGAGAAGCAGCACGGCAGGTCCCGCTGGAGGGTGACTCACGCTGCGGGGGGGCTTGCAGGGGACTCTGAACTGGGGGATGTTCCACTCCCTCCCTCCCTCCTTCCCTCCTGGGAAGGCCAGGGTCTCCCCAGCATCCTGAGCAGCAGCAGGAGGTCTGTGGGAGCTCTGGGGCTCCCAGGTTTATTTTGGGAGCTGAGGCATCACATTGCAGCCGTCCCTCTCTGGAGACCCCAGCTACGCGCAGGAGCCACCAGCAGACAACCCTTCTGGAAGCCCATAAATCAGCCAACAACCATGCATGCATGCAGGCTGGCATTAGATTTTTTTGTTGTGTACCTGCACCAATAAAAGCCTCTAGATCCCATATCAGTTCAGAAGGAATTGATCTTTCCTCCCAGAAGGCAGAGGAAAATGCCAGATCACCTTTTGCTCATTTTTGGGATCTCTCTGCCTCTCTTGGTCCCCAGACACAGGCAAAAAAAGAAAAGCCAGCCCCAGCTCTCTGTAAGGCCAGGAACCATCCCCTCTGTGCTGGTTTATCTAGTTGGCTTTGTAAAAGCCCTTAGAAAGGCTGCTCTATCACTGCCACTGGAGTTGGTTCAAACTCTGTTCAAGCTCAGTGCCAGGATGTTTTTCCTAAGATCCAGGCTGCGTGTTCATAGAATCATAGAATCCCAGAACGGTTTGGGTTGGAAGGGACCTTAAAGCCCATCCAATCCCACCCCCCTGCCATGGGCAGGGACACCTCCCACTAGCCCAGGTTGCTCAAAGCCTCATCCAGCCTGGACTTGAACCCCTCCAGGGATGGGGCATCCACAGCTTCCCTGGACAACCTGTTCCAGTGCCTCACCACCCTCATAGTGAAAAATTTCT
>NW_010107676.1:20827-31776 GCF_000699245.1 Pterocles gutturalis | reverse complement strand
CCCCCCATCTCTCCTGTAGCCCCCTTACAGCACTGGAAGGTGCTGGAAGGTCTCCCCGGAGCCTTCTCTTCTCCAGGCTGCACACCCCCAACTCTCTCAGCCTGTCCTCGTGCGGGAGCTGCTCCAGCCTCTGACCATCTCCGTGGCCTCCTCTTGACTTGCTCTGACAGGTCCATGTCCTTCCTGTGCTGTTCCCTTTACCCCCTCTGCTTCGCTATTTCCCTTCCTTCCCTTGACCACTTTTCCATAACCTTCCCCTCCTGCAGATGCCAGCTCAGACCACGGTACCTGGTGTGGTGGGACGGGGCTGGTGGCTGGTGGCACCAGCTGCAGCAGGGGTCCCATGACCTCCCAGCACCAATTCCCGAAGTACTTTCTCATTAACACCTTTAAGCCACTGGTCCAGTCCAACTCCCCTGCTCAGGGGGATCTTCCCAGTGCTGCCCTGAGCTCTCTGGGAGCTCCCAGCCAGCTGTGCCAGGATGGTGTCATGCCCCTGCTCTTGGCAAATGCCTCGCACACTTGTTTTTTAATACAGTCTCATCTTCTCCTAAAGTGCTGCACAAAGCCGGGTCGGCCTCAAGGTGCCCCGTGGCCTCTTAGGGCATCACCACCTTCTTGCCTCCTTCCTCCTGCTCTTGGCTCAGTGCTGTTTGATTGCAGTTCCCAAAGCAGAGCATCATTTGGTTTATCCTCTGCCTGCTTTAAAAACCTCCTTGGTGGACTGTCCCCATCCATGGCTCCTGTTGTGACACCGCATGCGCCCACAGTCACTTCTCCTTCCATGTTCTCATGAGGATCTTGCTTAGAGGTGGTCAAAACCATGTCCTCACCTTGGGTCTTGCTGCTGGCGCTGGTCACCTTCTGCCCAAGCCTCCAGCAAGCTCTCCTCCGTTCGCTGGTGATTCTTGTGGGCAAGTGCTTTCCAGCTGCTCTCTGGGAGCCCTCTGGATCCATGGCCGCCTTGGCTTTGTGTGTGCTCGGATGCAGCGTGGTGGGACTGACTCTCTACCTTCATCTGACCCTTCATGGGCCCCTTCTTTTCTGGGAGGAGAGTCAGGAGGCAAAGGGCTGTGTGGGGGCAACATGGGGAAATGGAGGCACGGAGAAGGAAGAAGGGCTCAAGGCCTTGCTCCAGGCCCGGTTCCTTGGATGCATTCTGGCATTCTGCTGTCCCTCCTTATTTGCTGTTTTCTTACTCAGGTTTAAAATCAGCTGTTTTGGCTAATCTTTGCTGCGATCACTTTTCGTTTTATTGTTTTGTGTTTCCTCTCTGCAAACTTAGTGCCTCATTGTTTCATTCCAGATATCTAAAACCTTCTCAGTTTTCCATGTCTTTAAAAAAAAAGTTGCTTGATAAACTCAAGGTAACCCTTTCTCTTAGGATGCTCGTGTAGCTCATCCCGCCAGCAGCTTGCGGACTGCGCAGGCTCAGAGCACGAGGCTTAGCTCGAGCTTCTCCACCTCCCTTGTCTGTAAGAGCTGAACTTGCAAGGTGATCCTTTCTTTTTCCACAAGTTTCCAGGTGGTTTTCCCTCATTAGGGATTGATTTCGGAGACCTGTACCTCCATCCTAGCAAGAGATGAGGGGAGGTTAACGCTCTGGAGACCCGTGACTGTGTGAAGGGGCTACTGGGGATTTTATCATCAACCATGCTGGGAATACTGGTGGTAAGTGGTGGTAAGCATTTTAGAAAACTAGAAGAGTGTCAGCACTGTTTCCTGCTCTTATCAGTGCTCTAGGAAGGTCAGGCACAGTCTGGAGCTGGCAAAGGACCCATGGGGTGCAGGAGAGCATTTTCCCACGGACCTCATCTGTGGCCGGGGGGGATCTGACTGTGCAGGATGCAGGTTTTCCATGTGCAGTTTCAATGGTGTTCAGAAAGCTGTTTGTAAGTGGTTTCTCCTTAAATATCAGCAGTTCTCTGGGATCCCTGCTAGCACAGATATCACATGGAACTGGTTTTGTTGTGGCTCGTCACCCTCATTGCAGCCAATCCCTAGTTTGGGAATCCCTGGGTTTTAAGTGTCAAGTTTAAAGAAGTAAGGAAATATCTCCTGGGAATGCTGTGCCTGAGGAGTGGAGGTGTTCCCAGATGTGCTGTGGGCTCGGCGGAGCGGTCCCCTTGCCCAGGACATCTGCCCCCTGCAGTTACCACTGAGCTTGTTCCTCTGCGACGTCAGGAATGCACAGAGGAGCTCGCCCAGTCCAACCCCTGCTCAAGGCAGGGTCACCTACACCTGCCCGTCCTGGACACCCAGGACCATGTCCAGTTGCGTTTGGAATGTCTCCAAGGCTGGAGACTCCATGACCTCTCTGGGCAGCCAGTGCAAGCATTTGACCACCCCATTCTGGTGTCTGGCCAGCAATCCCATGACACTTTGCCATAGCTTCTGCCGTGTCAGAGAAGGTGAAGCAGCGGGGAGAGCTAATGAGTGCCACTGTCACTGCCCAGGGGGGGTTGCTCCGAGCTTTTGCATGCCGACATGGCAATGACATGAGATCTTCCCACCCCAAAGGGCTGCTCCTTGTGCGCTCCCAGCTCTGCCCCCGGCTGGAGCTCAGGTTTGTGCCTGTGGGACGTGCAGGAGGGTGGCACACATCCAGACCCACGCACCCCACGCTGCAGGTTTGGTTGCAGTGTCCCCGTGGCGGTGTCTGCCCAACACCTCTGTGCTGTGGAGAGGGTCAGCCACCATGAAAATGGCCCCAACTCACTGGCTTGGCCAGAGCTTGCTTTTGGGGAGATGCTTTGGTGACAGGGGATCCCTGCCTGCTTAAAAGCCGGGGCCCTTCTCTCCCTGCTTGCTTTTCAGTCACAGGGTGGGACCATCCCCGTGGCTTTGGCCGGCGAGGGGGACCACCGGCAGAGAGTGCCGGGAGAGCTCCTGCGCCCCTGATTAGCATTCGGCCCCGTTGCTCCCGCTGCTTTGGTGTTTGTGCTCACCATTGCCTGGCAACCACCGAGCAAAACTACAACAGCAGCCCCAGAGCTTGAGCGTGCTCCCGTGAGCGTGCACGCATGCCAGCACACGCCTGCCGCCTGGACGGGGACGGGGCGAGTGGCGGGGCCACCCTGCACTGCTGCCTGCTGTCCCCCATCCCAGCAAGGTGCAAGGAAGAGGACCAGCCCAGAGAGGAGGAGGAGGAGAGGACTCTGGCGGTGCGACGGCTTTGCTGACACCCAGGTTTGGTGGGTCTGTCTGTCTATCCTGATGCTGCCTGATGCGAGCGTCCTGCTATGCCCGGTGCCGCCGGCCCCTCTGCATCCCTCGGGTGGTGGGGGCCCTGCCATGCTCAGCAATGCGTGACATGAACTGGGGCCTTGGAGTGGGGCAGGGGACCAGCCGCTGCTGTGGGTGGCTCTGGGACAAGGTGTGTTGGGGTGAGACTTGGGTGTACGTGGGTGTGCGTGGCCCTGTCGGACAGCAGGGCAAGGCACAGCAGTGCTCTCTGTGCATGTCATGCACACACCCTGCCATGCACCCAAAGCGGGCTCTGTAGGATGCCCATCACCCCCAGGCTCCCCATGGGGAGGCTGAGCCTGGCTTCATCTCCCAGGGGACCCTGGCGCTTCGACAGCTGGTGCACCATCAGACTTTTACTAGACAGTGCTGTCGGTGGAGTTGGCAGTGCTCAGGAAGATGCTGGTGCATGGGAAACTGAGTGTGCATGGGGCTGGGTCTGCTTCCCAGGCTTGCACACGCTTGAAGTCTGATGTCATTGTCTTTACAGAAGAATTTTGTGGTCCTGGCCCCAGGGAGTAGCTGTAGGCCTCAGGCTCCGACCCCTGCTCTGCCAGAGGGTCTCTGCAGGCGGTGGCGACTCGGTCCCCAACCCTGCACCTTGTCCTCTTTCCAGCTAGGCAGGCTTGAGAGGACACGAGTCCTCTCCTGACGTAAGGTGCCACACTTCTGCAAGGGATGGGAGAGACAGACATGCCTGAACACATTGGGTTCAGACCTAACGCATCCCCACACCTCTGCTTTGACTCTGTTTTTCCATCCTTGGCTGCTTTGGGCTCTGCCTACAGCGTGTTTGGTGGCTGGAGGTCCTGAGCTGCCTGCCCTGTCCAGCCAGCCCACCGGGCAGCAAAGACCACAGACGTGCCTTTTCCTGCTCACCACACATCTTCATCAATGATACTTGCTTGGCAAAGGGTTAAAGAAATACATCTGTCTTTTGTGTCTTGCAGAGCCTGGGGTCAGCAGACAAGAAGGACTTTTACCAGCCAAAGTAAGTGCCAGTAGCCGTGGTGAGTAATTGCATGGAAATTCCCGGTTGGTCCATATTACCGAGCAGCTCTGTGGCTTGCTAAGATTAGACATTTCGACGTACAAGAATAGCTGCTGCAATTACACAAGTGAGGATAACAGTGGAAGGGCTGTCAATCATTTTGGCTTCAGGGCATATGCAAATCATTAAATCAGGTCAGAAGGAATCACGACAGCTTGACTGAGCCGGAGGGACGGAGCTGGGACCTGGCAGCCAGGGAGCAGGGGCTGCAGGAGTGACCTTTCCCCCTCCAGCTCCCTCAGCTCTGGGTTTGCACAGCTGAGCTGCTTTGGAGAGTTGAAGGGTTTAATTCTGTGTCACAACAAGCTGATCTTGAAGCACGTCTTCCACAGCCTGTGCTTTGACGTTGACGCCTGTCGACTTCCATCCCTTGTGTTTTGTAAAGCATGGTGAGCTGCAGGGGCGAGAGGGAAGGAGGCTCTCTGGAGCCACCACGTTCACAAACACGAACAGAAGATCTGCAAATCACCCCACTAACACAAGCCGTTGGTTACTCAGTGCCCTAGGCTGTGGCTCTGAGCCGGCTGTGGCAGTCCATGAGTGAGCAAGAGCAGAGCACTTGGAGGTGTCAGCCTCGAGACCCGCACTGAAATGCCGGCGGAGCTCGCACTCGCAAGCTGGTCAGGTTGTTGCACCCGGCATTTGCAGAGCCTCAGCGCTGCATGGCACCTTTGAGTCAAGAAGGTTGTCTCTTTGCTGGAAAGATCCATCTGATACCATGATTATTTGGATAAGGGCAAACAATTTTTAATTGCTGAGAGGTTCAGTTCTGGCCCTGAGCACTAAGCACTAATCGCGCTGCTGAGCATGTTGCATGAGGGACCTTGGGTTGCTTCTGCTCTGTTTGGGCAAGTGAACATCTTTATGTTATTGCCTTTTTTTGTTCTCAGAAAATGCTATAAGTGGTTTTGAAGTTGTGGAACAGTTCTCTGCCATGTGGAATTGTCAGAGGAGCGTGGTTTTGGAGGATTCAAAAGGAATCGAGTTGAGGAAATTTCTCCTCTGAAACTCACTGTGCTTCTGCACTTGCTCTTCGCTGCTTTCCAAATCATTCCTGCAGAGTTGCTTCCCAGCGGTGCCCAAGCATGCAGTGAGCACCAAGGCAGCACCTTCCCTCGCTGCTCGGTCCAAGCTACTCTTGGCATCAGAAGAAGCGTGTCTGGGTTGCACAGGGATGGCAGGCTCTGTCCCGCAGCGCCTCGTGGGGCTGCCTGCTCGCTGGCTGTCATGGGGAGTGCAAGTGTTGGGTGCATGTGTGTTCTTCAGTTGTCTGCTGGCTCCTCTTTCTTTATGCCACCAAGTGTTTTTAAAACTCAGCACTAGTCTCTTAGGTCCGTACTGAAAACTCTGAATTTCAGGGAGCTCCTTCGGCCGCTCACCCCAAGGCAGTGCTGATCACCACATGCCCGAGATCGTTGGCAGCTAAAGACTTCTGAAAGTACAGCCAGGGCCATTTCCCAGGCTGTTTAATCCCACGTGGATTTCTGGGAGATAAGCAGGATATCCCAGGAGGTTATGGAGTCATGGTGGGTGCAATGACAAAATGAACTCACTTTTGGCAAAGGACTTAGAACCGTGCTTTTGTGACCTCTGCTAACAGGCATCCAAGATTTCAGGGCTTCTTGTTGTAGCGCTGCCGTGTGCTTATGTAGAGTGTGTGTTTTGACAAGAAGGCTTAAAAAAGATATAAGCATCTCTAGTGTCCCTATTCCAGCTGAAGCTTTTGTGAGGCTTTGAGTAAGAGAGTTGGAAGAAATATGTAAAGAGCTCTTACTCTTTGGTTTTCCTGCGGGGTGGTTTTGGCGGCAGGTAGCAATGATTATAGTGCTGCTTTTATAGCTCACCTCATCAGAGAAATGAGGGATGTGTCTTTACCTTAAGAGGGGGAACATGGGCTTCCCATCTCGCTGAAGTTGCAGAGCTGTTGGGTCAGAGTGGTGGGTGCTGGTGCAGAAGGTTTCAGGGATACAGGGTGTCTTGTGGGTGCTCTCTGCTTCCCCTGTGCCATGAGGCTGTGGGACCACCATGGTTTGGCCAAACAGTTCGTGATACCCGCCTGGACTTGACTAATCATAATATTATGACTTTGATTTATGCCCATCCTATTTACATTCCTCAGTGGCTACTTTGGAGTTGTGACCAGTAGAGTTTTTGGCTGTGATGCTGCCTGGTGCCACTGTCTCCATCTCATTTGGCTTTTTGCTCCACCGGCTGCTGCCGGCACTGTTACTGGTGCAGGCAGACATGGTGCAGGCAGACACGGTACAGGCAGACCCGCTCCTGCCACCGCAGCCCAGCTGCAAGGCTGGGCCAGGTGCCTTACGGTGGCCCTCAGTCTCTGGCAGGATTGGCCCCACTCTTCCTCAGCGGAAAAAGACCCCTGGCAGCTGACAGAGGGCTGGTGGACCTGTCAAGGGCTCTGGAGATCTCAGCACTTCTGCAGCACCTCCACAGATGTGTTCCTTGAGCCCTGGGCAAGGCGACGGCAAGCGGCCAGAGCATGGGGAGCAGCTGGCTGCCAGAGCTGAGCTGAGCTGTGGTGGTTCATAACACATCTGTGCAGCGAGGCTGGTGATCTGAGAGAAGTCTGGCAGTGGATGGCTGTCTCTCCAGCCTCCATACACCAGAGCAAACTTGTCTGTGCCTCTGCTTTTCCTTTCCTGCACTTCAGAGGCAGCAGTTCACCCTGCTGACTAAACCCCCACAAGGCAGGAGCATCCCTGCTCTCGGGTTGGTGGTTTTGGGCTCTCACAGCAGATGGAAGTTATAGAAAAAGGAAAGACACACATGCCAGACATTTGAGCAGTGGGTTTTATCATTGCTTGTCCTGGGAGGGAATCTTGCTCCATTCCTGCCACGTTCATGTTTCTCTGCTCAGCTGGCTTTCCTTGTGTCACCCTGAGTGACTTCTTTCCTGCCTTTGTTGCCTCTTCCCTTCAGCAACAATGGAAATGCTGTCATTACGTCCCCTCACCCTGTAGTTCCCATCGGTCTATCCCAGCCAGCAGCAGGGTCTTTCCTCAGCACCTGGAGTAGCCCAGTGCTCATCAAGGGTGTGGAGATGCATCTGTCGCCACCCTCCAGCCTCTGGTGGCCTTTACCCTCGGCTCCCCCCCTGCCCAGCCCATCCAAGAGGTTTGAAGGTCCAGATCCCCTGCTGGGTTGCCCCAAATGTCCCATGGCAAGCACACAGGGAAGTGCAGTGAAGGTGGACCTCGGCTGCGGGCAGTCAGAGGTGGCCAGGATGGGGCCTCCAGAGCTGAAATGATGCTGCTGCCCACGCTGGGGGAGACACTTCTGTTTCCAAGGGTTTCTGTGAGGGTGCTTATGGATGCTCCTGCAAGAGCTGGCCCATGTCAGGAGGGGTGACTCCTGGCTTTTAGGGTGTCTGGGAGGTCATGGTCCCTCTTTCCACACTAAACAGAAGGATGCAGCCTCAAGAAGGCTGAAGCATTAATCTTGAAAAAAGTTCCATCACTTGAGAACTGCATGGGCTAGAGAGTGCCTGAGGAAGAACAGCCATGCAATGAGCTCCCATAGCTGCAATACTGGAGAGAGGAGCCTGGCGTGTTGGGAATGGCCACGCGCCCAGCTCTGAGCCAACATCTGCACCTCACCTACCCCGGCTGCTCCAGCCGGCCCCTGCGAACAGGTACAGATGCTTTCCTGTGTTTCCAGAGAAGGTTGTTCAGATGTCAGAATGATATATCCCAACATAATAATTCCCATCTCATGCAGTTTGGGCACGTAGCTCCACCATTGCAGCCCTGCCTGTAGCCCCGCTCTGGCTGGGGTCTGGCCAGCGTTTGTAGGGACAAAGAAACGCCTCGTGGGCTGAGCCCAGGCCCCTGAGCTGCTTGCTCCTTCACCACCTCGATTTTGGAAGCTGCTAATACAGCTGTAATGTTGTTGTATGTCTGGGCTTCCAGAGGTTCTTCAAAATTTCTGACAGAAGGCCCTTGACTGCTTTGTTGAGAAAGTTCCCTGAGCAAGGAGCTGCTGGCTGAAGGCCCAGGGACACCATGCTCAGAGACAGGAATAGGCTCTCCTGGGACAGGCGCTTTTGCTTAATAACTCTCCTGGCAGGGCTGGTTGGAAGTGTCTTGACAGGAACCGAGAAAGGCTGATGTGGTTGCTAATTCCCCCTGTCATATATTTGCTCTGCAGTGTCAGGCACCAACTGGAATTCAGTTTCTTCGAACCCAGAAAGAAATTTTGGTAGCAATAACAATCATAAAACCCCTTGCAAATGTAGACCGAAATACCTGGGTTTAATTAAAGTGTCACCGTTCTGCTGCCAGAGCTGCTCGCGCTCGCTCCCTGGGCTGTCTCCTCTGCTGAGAGCACCGCTCATCTGTCAGGAGAGTCGTCACTCGGCAGCGGGCGATATCTGCCAGGCACTTTGAGGTGTCAGGAGAGACGCTGCTGTAGAGACACAAACTGCTCTCCATTGATCCGCTCCCTCAGTCCCTCAGGATGACGTGGCCATGCTGAAGAGACCTGATGTCTCAGAGCCCACGTCTCGCTCCAGCAGAGTCCCTCAGCCCTTCATACAGCCACCTCCCGGCTCCGGCTCCCTTTCAGATTAAAGACTGCCACCCACCTCATGCGCTTAAGCCCCAGATGTGTAAACACACGAGGCACCTTTGAAACCACCTTCCCTAAAGCAGCAGCTCATGTTTGTTTTGCCTCGCAGTCTTCATTACGCCGAGATGGCTCTGCAGCAAATTCGTTGTCACCCTGCTCTTAAGGCAGAACCTTTCCTCTCTCAGACGCAAACCTTCCCATGCCAGCACTTAGATGAAAGTGAGCGTTTCGTTGCTGAATCATTATCTTGTAAAACCATGGTGTTTTTTAAGGATCTATAAATCAGTATTTACATCTTGGAAGCATTAAGGGCCATCATCATGAGCTAGATGTGTTCCTAAACTGGGCGTTCATTTCCTCGCCTCCCTCACTCAGACGTAAGGATAATAATAATCACACCCATATATGCGACATTTGACTTCTTTTGCGGTGGCTGAGGGTCTTTGAGCTGAGATGCTCTTCAAGAAGCTCAGGTTCACGTGCGAAGTGCCAAGCGGTGGGAGGAGGATGCACAGGGAAAGGGGGGAGTGAGAGACAGCGCAGGTGATGCAAGGGGAGCGGTGTGGCATGAGAAGCGAGGCTGAGGCCATCTTTCTGTACAGAAGCCATGGGATACTCAGTGCTGCAAGAAACTGCCCCAAAACCATCTTTGCAGGGTTGGAGAATGCTTCTCCCAGAATGAAGTGCCATCACCAGCATGTCTGGTGGCAGCAGGATGGTGGAGTGGTGGGTGGAAGAGAGGTGCTGGGGTCCGTGGGGGGGTGCCCCTCGGATGGGTGCAGGTTGGCAGCTGAAGGGGAGCGGAGCTCTCCAGAAGGGCCCACAAGCATGAGCTCCAAGCTTCCCACCCTAAATCCTGGCTAAGCCAGTTTTCCGAAGAGTCGGGGAGCTAACTCTTGGCACGCAACATGAGTAAAGAAGATTACAATCCTGGTCAGGGTATCCTAGCAGCAGGGTCTGAGCCACGGAACCGTTATAGCAAGCTTAAAAAACGTTTCCCCTGGGGTTTGGCCAGTGGATTCAGAGCCTGAGTTCCAGGCAGGTGGAGGGGCTTTACACCTCTCTGAGTGCTGGGAAAGGAAGGGAATCCTGGAAAGGTACTTTGGAGAAATGCCGTGGTTCAACAATGCCAGGCTGGGGCTGGAGAGTAGAGCTGGGCCAGAGAACAAAGCTGAAAGAGGGGAGATGGAGATGAGATCTGGGGAAGAAATGTTTTCCTGTGCGGGGGGTGAGGCAGTGGCCCAGGTTGCCCAGAGAAGCTGTGGATGCCCCATCCCTGGAGGGGTTCAAGGCCAGGCTGGATGAGGCTTTGGGCAACCTGGGCTGGTGGGAGGTGTCCCTGCCCATGGCAGGGGGTGGCACTGGGTGGGCTTTAAGGTCCCTTCCAGCCCAAACCATTCTGGGATTCTACGATTCTAGGAAGGGGAGTGGAGGGTTAGCAGAAATGGGTATGAGGAGTGGGAGGTCGCTCATGGCGTGGCAGAACCTCGGATGTTTGCAGCAGGTGCAGGAGACCAGCTGGTGCTCCAGTTCTGCAACTTTCCTTCTGGCCTTCAAAAGGTCTCCCCCACCCTGTGGCATGCTGATCTTTTCAGCGAAGGTGGCCCTGTCTCTCCCAGTAATGTCCTGAGCCCACAAAGGCTTCTGGAGACTTTGCTGCTCTGGGGAGGGGGGTTCTGCCCTGGGTGGGGGCTGGTGCTGCTCCTTGCCCTGATGCAGTCTGGAGGGTGGTGGGTGCTGTGGTGGCCCAGGCCGGGACCGTGCAGTGCCTCCAGCCCTGGCAGCTCCCTGCCGGGTGCAAGCATGCCATGTCAGGTCCTTGCGATGGGGCAGGAGGACAGTCTACATCTCCAGCCTCTTGGGAATGGTTTTGTCTCTCCCAGTAAAATTTTCTGGCTCCTCTTAGCTCTGTGGCTGTGGAAGGAATGGGACACAGCCTTGACGGGAGTGGTGTCAGCAGAGATCGATTGGAGGCTCAGAGATGGAGGAGGCAATGGCCCTGCTGATTCACCCAGTGGCATCTGGGCTGCCTGCCCAGGCTAAGGTCACTGTTTGCTGGGCAAGC
>NW_010107676.1:12473-20787 GCF_000699245.1 Pterocles gutturalis | reverse complement strand
CGCCTTGCCAGGCAGCCTGGGAGAGCAGCACCGTGTTACCTGCCTGATAGATCCCGCTGAAGACCTCCTTTTCTGTAAAGTATCAATGAATACAACTCATTAATTTTCTTTTTTAGTCTTTGTCGGGTGGGAGTGCTCACCCTGGGCGCCAGCACCTGATGGGGCTGGAGGACTGTGGCGGGGTGCTCTGCACCCAGATTTATGAGGACAGAGATGCCCTGGATGGCACCAGGACCCTTGATACCCAGAGTTAAATATCTTGGCCCGAGGGAGGTTGGGACAGGGACCCACTTGGTTTCAGCGGTCCCTTGAGCCCAGGGGATGGGAGGAGGGCTTGTTGGGGCTAGTTGAACCCGGGTGCCCAGGCCAGGGGACTGCTGGACTGCTCCCTTGCACTCCCAGCAGCTCTCCAGCTGGGAATGGCCCTTCCAGACCTGGCAGTAGAAAAACGTTTTGGTTTTTATTGTTTCTGTGCAGCTTTTAACGTGTTAAAGTGAGGTTGCAATGTAGGCTCTTACTGTGCCGGTTGTCATAGAAACTTGAAGGGCTTTTTTCTCCTATCCCCCCAGCCCCTTTCTTTAAACCAAAGCAGGATTGGGTTTTTTTCCCCCCCCTGTAATTTCAGTTCCAGTCCAATCAAAAACCTGCCTGGCCCCAATTCCCCGTCCCCAGTACTGCCACACAAGGACTCGGTGTCTTTCTCTTGTGCTTCCTTTCGTCCCAACTGAAGGGTGCATGTTCCCGGGAGCGCCGGCCAGGCTTCTGTCCCCAGGGAACTCCTACCGGGGTTGGGGCTAGTCCCCAGCCTGTGTCCCTCTGCGATACTCCGGGGTGGGAGAAGATGCCCTCGCTCACCATGGGGTACCTCTCCTTGCTGCTTCTTCTGAGACCCGGGAGCGGAGTGGGCATGGCTGCTTGGTGCCTGGTTAGGGTGCATGTTCCCGGGAGCGCCGGCCAGGCTTCTGTCCCCAGGGAACTCCTACCGGGGTTGGGGCTAGTCCCCAGCCTGTGTCCCTCTGCGATACTCCGGGGTGGGAGAAGATGCCCTCGCTCACCATGGGGTACCTCTCCTTGCTGCTTCTTCTGAGACCCGGGAGCGGAGTGGGCATGGCTGCTTGGTGCCTGGTTTCTGGAGGTCCCTGGTCCTTTGGTGAAGACACTGAAATGACATCTGCCAGCCCCACCGCTCTGAACCCAGGGCTGCCTTTCCCTTTGGCGGGATGGGAGGACAATGCTGCCAGCTCAGAGCTGAGCCCGGCACAGAAGCCACCTATGCACCAGCTGCAGCCCTTCTGCATTCGCTACGCTCTGCATTAATCATGAAAAGGGAATTGAGCGTAGGAAGATGGGCATTTTTTAACAAAATAACCAAGGCTACATTCTCCTCTAAGCAAGAGAGCAAAGTGTTTGCTGCAGTGAGTCAACACAGAGATGCTTTTGGCATGGGAGGTGACGCTCCCACCCACATCGGTCCCACAGGAAGGTACCGAGAGGGAGAAGTGGGTCGAGGTGTTTCCCCAACCGCCCAGCCAGCACACTGCTGGGGTGTCTCCAAGAGCTGTGACAGCTCCTTTCCCACATGCTTTGCTCCTGGCACAAGACTTAACAGGGACTCTCCCAGCTAGCAGGACTTCTCGCTCTGAACATCACCTTCGAGGAGCTACAATCCGGCTTTGCTGCTCCTCATTGCCCCTAGGCCGGTGCTATCTCTCGAGTACCCCATCTTATCTTTGCTGTGGGGTGTGGCAGGGGTTAGCCTTGGGGCTCCAGTTATCCACTGGGATTCACTCGTGTGGGATTTAGGTACAAAAGAGCTCATGCAGTTTGGCCTCCTGTGTGCTGGAGGGATGGAAGTGCTGCCCACACCCTCCTCCTCGAGCTGAAGAGGTTGTGGTTGCCCTCTGAGAAGTATCTGATTCTCTGAGCAGCACCGAGAGATATCTCATCCTGACCTTAAACTCATTTGAACTTGCTGGGCTGCAGCTCCCAGTCCCTGGCTCTGTGTGTCTCGCTGTGTGAAAGCAGTTGGCACTGCTCTGGTTTGGAGGGGTGGCAGAATTTTTGTCAAAAAACTCAATATAGCTCCCATCTTTTGCAGCAGGATATTTACTCCAGCCCTTGGATCAATTTGGTGACTCATCAGTGTCCCCTTTGAAACGTGGGCACCGTAATTGCTGGAGTGGTTCTGTGTGGGTCTCAGCCGTGCAGTACGTGTAATTCTCCTCTCCCCCCAGAACTGCATCAGCTCTTTTCATCACAGCATCACATTAGGGCCTTGTGTTGGGTTGGTCACCCGTGGTGACCCTTGGGCCTTTCTGGAGGCTCTCTCTTGTCTGGGATCCAGTCCCTGTTCATAAATACTGCCTGAAATCCTTCTCCGTAGGTGTGTCATTCTGCGCTGGGCTCCGTTAACTTAAACAGTGTTCAAACGGGCTCGGCATTACCAAGCAGCCCACATTTCCATCTCTCCTCATCAATATTTACCATTACATCAATCTTCCTGTCATCTGTTAATTTTTTTGGAGCGAGGATTTTGTATTTTCTTCTCGATCATTGATGAAAATATCGACTAGCACGCTCCCCGTGGAGCCTCGCTAACGATTCCCCATTGATGAGTTCTGGTTGAGACCTGTCAGCCGGCTCTTCATCTATTGAACGTGTTTCATTGATACTGCATAGCGCTGTCTTCCGAAATGGGGATGTCAGGAAGCACTCAGCGCTCTGCCTGCACAGCCCTAACGTACACGGTGCCTTTTTCAACTCAGCTTGTGTTCGTTCAAGAGTGACACCGGGCTCATTTGACAAGATCTCTTTTTCACAAAGACACGCTGTCTGACTTTAATTATAACTTACATCCTTTAATTATCTCTTAATTTAATTCCAGATGAGCCCTGGCTTCTGGGTCTTATATCAGGCTGACCATTTAGTAGTTAACTAGGTCATCTTCACTGCTGGCTGTGAATATTGCTGGGAAGGAGCCATTTGCCATCTGTCCGTGGCAGCGCAAAGTTTGCTCAAAACAAGCAGCAGAGCCCAGAAAACTCTCCCCAGCTTTGGGTCCGTGTTCTCTGTGCTGGCTGTTCAGTGCTGTTTCACCTTCTGAGATGTAGGCAAGGATACAAATGTTTTAGGAAAGCTTCATCTCTCCTCAGAAGTACTTTACTCTCCTTTTTTTCCCAAACACAGAATAAATAGTTATTGATTATATTTGCTTTTTCTGCATCATTATGAGCAGTCCTACTTTTGAGCAGTCTCTGCTTAAAAAAGGGCCTATTGCTGCTCACAAATGGACCTATTGCTAGAATTTGTTTGTCTCCCAGCAGTAGACTTTGTGTGTCCAGCCATGTGTTTTCCCCTTCTTTAGTTTCCCTTATCAGTTTCCTACACATTGTAATTTTTCATTTGTATTGACCACCCTTCATTGTGCATCCTAATAGCAGCCTACCAGTACTTAAAGGGGGCTACAGGAGGGATAGAGGGGCTCTGGATCAGGGATTGGAAGGACAGGGTGAGGGGGAATGGTTTTAAGCTGGAAGAGGGGAGATTGAGATGAGATGTGAGGAAGAAATGTTTTCCTGTGCGGGGGGTGAGGCAGTGGCCCAGGTTGCCCAGAGAAGCTGTGGATGCCCCATCCCTGGAGAGGTTCAAGGCCAGGCTGGATGAGGCTTTGGGCAACCTGGGCTGGTGGGAGGTGTCCCTGCCCATGGCAGGGGGTGGCACTGGATGGGCTTTAAGGTCCCTTCCAAACCAAACCATTCTATGGTTCTATGATCCCATTTCCACTCTGAGCCTTCATTTAGCAAATGGGATTTTTAAACAAGTTGCTCATTTTCCTCACTGTGGAATTAGGGTTTTACAGACATTCACTGGACTCCCCTTAAAGAACTCTTTATTTTCGACTCTACTTTTCCAAGGCTTTCTTGACAGTTTTATCCCATCTCCCAGGATGTGGAAATAGCCGGTTTGCGGTACCGAGGGTGCGCAGTGCTGCCTGCCCCCACCTTCCCGTCGGTCCGTGGGGATTGCTGCTGCTGTGTGTGACCTTCTGCACTGGAAAGCTATCTACTAGAGTTTTTAGAAATGCTTGTGGTGTTCTACTGCTGGCTCCTTGGCGTACGACTCTCAAACCTAAATCCTTCACAACGCATTATTTCTTTCTATGCATTGAGAACATATATGTAAGGTTGAGCTCCTGCAGTCCTGTGCTGGCTCAGATCTGATGGACTGTGCATCTTCAGAGCTCTTGGTGAGAAGGTAAATATGTATTTCTTCAAGCACTGACTGCTAAAAGATCCGTAGTTCTAAAGAAAAAAATATAATGGCATGTGTAGCATACAGTGCCTTTCTCTTCCTTCCCTGCCTCCCCTCCTATGCAGAGATTTCTGATCACGTAAATCATCATAGCAGGTTTCAGGAGTGTCGGATGCATTAAATTTCTGCTTGTGAGTGAAAATTTCCCATTCCTCATGCTCCTTTCTCAACCTCACTGCCTTGCATCCTCTCAAGGGCTTGCTCCTCTGCCCATCGGCACAGCACAAGATCTCTGATCCTCTTTCCTGGAACAACCCCAAATTAATCTGTTTTTTTATTCAAATACACAGTCCTGTTATTTTCTTTCCATGCTTTCAGCCGTGGTGCCCAATGGACAGCTGGGTCACAGCACCATCAGCACCCACAGCAGCCTGCGCTCTCTTCAGAAGCTTCCCCTGGCCCAGGACCACCCTCACCATGGCCAGCCAGGCCGGTGGCCAAGCACCTCGGCATGTGGCAGCACCAGCGTTGCCCCGTGTGCACCTTCCAGAGATGCTGTTCTGCAGAAGAGCCTTTGGTTCTTCCTGAGCCCACTGGCAGGCAGCATCTCCTGGGAAAGACCATCCATTTGTAACGTCCTTCCAAACCCATCCAACTTCATCTCGCCCCCAGCACCGTTATCTCCTGCCTCTCTCCGGCGGGGACCGTGCCAAAGCACGGCGTGTGCTGCGGGCAGGGGCTCTGCAGCCCTTCTCCGAGCTGCGTGAGCTCCTGAGAGGCAAAAATTGCTGGTGGTGGTGGAAATGCCAGTATCAGCCTTGAGAGCAATCAGGCGGCTCTCTGGGAGCTGCGGTGTCGGTGTTTCTCCTCTGGCCCTTTGCTCCAGGAGGGATAATGGGGATGGATGCACTGATTTACTTGGGCTGTGCTGAGCAGGCCGCAGGGAGACATGGAGATGGCACTAATTTGCTCAGGGAACAGTGTGTCTAAGGACATTAAGGAGGAAAATACGTTGTCTTTACTGCACCCTGACCAAGCGGCATGCGCAGAGGTGAGATCGAAGGCTTGGAACTTCTTCCCTCAGGTTCTGGCATTAACAGAGACAGGATTCAGAGCAGCATGGTGACTCCCGGGAGACGTGCGGTGGGAAGGGATGAGGGTGTGGGTGCTTGGTTGACTCTTCAGGCTTGGGACATCGTGTAAAAGGACACTACCTCCAGCGTCACCATCTCATTTATGGGGAAATTAATTCCTCCTCCAGATGTGCCTCATCTCCCCATGGACTGCATGGGGAGCCTGGGCAGCTAGCACAGATCTCTGCCGTCAGTCTTGCCACCGATGGCTTCCAACGTGTCCAGAAGATGCAGCCGAAGGTGGCATGAGCCTGTCATAATTACGGAAGAAGCAGTGGATAATGACATTTATACCTAATTAAAGACTTGACTGAATCAAGCTGTGCATAGCACGGGCAGGTTGACTTTGGGGAGATTTTGGGATATTTCACTGGGTGGTTGTGGGAGATCTGTTGAACCCCCAGCTGCAAGGAAACAGCTTCTTGTCCCCCCGTCGATGGAAATGAGTGCAGTGCTTTGAGGAAAGGGGCCGGAAAAAGAGGCAAAAAGGAACCTTAGGGCCCACAAAATTCAATTTTTACATTTCAGAATAAAAAAGCCAAGACTTCCAAACAGCTTGAATGCCTCAAGAAAACCTCTGGAGCGGACAGTGCTCGAGCAGGGGCTGTTGTAGGTTTTTCTTTGCAGTATGAGGTAGGAAGGAAAAAGCACCCAGGGAGGGAAAGCTCAGCTGCATTCGTTCTCCCCCTCTGATGTCAGAGCTGCTTTGTTTTCCAGAAATGCTTATTATTCACACAGCTATCTCATCAGCCAGCTGAAATACAGCTCCGGCTTGGGGCTCGTCATGGCCTGGGCCCTGCCGCAGAGCCGGGCAGCATCATGGCTTTCCCTTCCATGGGAAGTCCTGCCGGAGCTGACAGGATGGCACCCACCTTCCAGCCCCAGTGCCTGTGGGAGTTTGGTCATCTTTTCCCCACTGCATTCCTCTTTTGTCCCTCTTTTAACCAAAGGTTTTGTCCTGGATCCTAAAGCCACCTCCTAGCTGCTGTGTGGGCTGAGCATCGCTTGTCCTGAGGGTCCTTCAGCTCTTGGCAACAATCTACCTGAAGAAGGTACAGCACAAGAGCTGCCATCTCCAGATGTTCCCCTTGTTCCCAGATGTTTCCAGTAAGCCTCTCTGCCTGCACACAGCGTCTTGACCACTTGCATTGGGGCCAGGCTGTGAAGCCTGGTTGCAGCAGATTCCTATTCTGCAATGCAGCCGCTTGGCTTTGCTGTTTCCAGACCGACTGGACAGCTCTGAGGATGGGGAGGACTCTGCTTCTGAGCTTTTATCCAGCTTCTGTGTCCCCCTTCCTCATCCCAGCTGGTGAGCATTGCTAGAACCTCTGGTTGGAACCAGCAACCAGTCTCAGAAACTGGTTTTTAACCATCTCATATTGTTTTCTAACCATCTCAGACTGGTTTCTAACCATCTTAGACTGGTTTCTAACCGTCTTGGTCTTGCTGCTGCAAATTACTGGCCTCACAAGTGACAAAGCCGATCTCTGAAGGCAGGGAGGACACAGCGTGGCTGCTGCTGAGGACGTTGATCCCACTCCATTGGGAGCATCCCGTGGAGTCCCACCATTGGGATGCTGTTGGTTGGCCAGAGCCAGCGGTGTTCTCACCAGGAGGGACTGCACACATCCTGGCATGCTTCTCTGGCATCGGCAGCGGGTCCAGTGTGACAGATCCCACCTCCTCCCACCAGTGCTGAGCGTCAGACTGGAGGATCTCCCACTCACAAGACCCCACTCACTGGAGCGGGAGGGACACTGGCGGGGGGGTGTCAGCCACACTGAACGCGAAAATCCTAAATATTTGTACACAAAGGCCACGCTGAAATCCCCATCCCAGTCCAGACATCAGAGGTGTCATTTTTTATTTCCCAGACACAGAGAGAGCCCTTTCAGCTCCAGCCTGCTCAGACACTGCAGCTTTAATGTCCGAGCACCCAGCGTGGTTCCACTCCCCTCAAATGCATCAATCAGGTCTCGGTGAGGCTCTGAAAGAGCCAGTTTGTTAAACAAACACACTTAGTGTAAAAAGTTTATTCCAGTTAATTAGGACTTCATTGCAATGGAAACAAATTACCCAGCTGTCATCTGCCAAGGCAAACAGCAATGGGGGAGAGGGGGTCCCGGCCAGGCGGGAGACAAACAGCCGTCTCAAGCAACCTTATTTATGGCCTTTTTATGTATTTCTGTATTTATTTGGACATTCCTGAGCTGGAGAGCTGGGTTATGGCCGAGCTGCACGACCCAGCCCTTGCATTCTGTCACCAGCAGCAGGTTACGTGCCCACGGGGCTTCCGGACAAAGAGCCAGCGCTGGTCCGGGTGGGTGCTGCCCGTGGGGACCTGGGGCTGGTGTCTGTGTCCCTGGGTACGTCCCTTCTGGTTTTTCTGGGGCTCTTGCTCCAGAGATGGAGGTGAGGTGCTGGATGTGCCAGTGACGGGCAGGTCAGGGCGAGCTCCTGGTCCCTGCTCCCCGACGGAGGTGGGGATGCGGGAGTCCCCAGGTGAGACAGTGGGGTGGGGATGTGGGGAGCCACCACGTGAAGCAGCGGGGTGGGGACGCACTTGGGAGGGCTCAGGGCTGGTAGTCACTGGGACCTTTGCCCAAGCCAGGGATACCCATGTTTCCATGGTTCCCTGTCCCCGTGTACAAGTCCCCATCCCTGCTGTAGCCTTATTCTCCCCTCCCAGCCCAGGCAAGTAACTTTCAGGCAGGAGGAGCATCAGTGCTTCCTGATGAGGCTCCCACTCATTACCAGCTCATTTTATTTACACAAATGCCCCATCAGCACCCTTTTTTTCCTCCTAGAGCCTTTATTGAAGAAGGAGAAAAGAGGAGCAGGGGTGGGGGACAGGGAAGCTGGGTGGCAGGCGAGGAGCAGAGCTCGGTGGGAGCTGGAGGCCACGTGATTCCCATGGGAGGGCTCTGGGA
>NW_010107676.1:2915-12442 GCF_000699245.1 Pterocles gutturalis | reverse complement strand
GCGGCGCCCCCCGGCCCCCGCCACACGGAAGTGACAGATAAACCCATGGGATTAGCAGCGTGTATCGTTGCAGGAGAGCAGCATCCCCTTCCTGGAGCATTAGTCATCCGAGCCCGACGCCGGGGTGGCGGAGGCAAGTGCAGGTCATCAAATTACCTCCTCTGGCCTGCGCCTGTCCCCCTGCTCCCAGGTGGCCTGTCCTTGCTTCGTGTCCCTCCAGCTCTGCCCTTCCTCACCATGCCAGGGCCACCGTCACCGGGGTGGGGACAGGCGGAGGATGTTGGCCCAGGGGATGGATGGGTCCAGGCAGCATGTCTCCGCTTGGCCACGGAGATGATCCCATGTTGTGGGGTTGGGTTGGGTGGCACAACCATGGGTGCTGTCCCCATCGTCCCTAGGGATGTGTTCTCCCCTGCAGGCCTTGGGGACATGGAGGACAAGAGCAGGTTTCCTTCCAGGGACCTTCCAGCAGGCTTGGATTTCTCTTCTGTGCCTGGTGGATGAAGCCAGGGCTCTTCCTCCCTTCTCATCTACTGCCATCACACCAGGCCAGATGTTTCTTCTCCTGTGAAGTCCTGAAATTCACGTTTAGATTTCACGTGGTAAGCAAGTTGCCATCCAGAGCCTTTTATACACTTTCCAGGAATATTTCTCTTGCCTTATAGCTGTGAGATCACCGTGGCCCGTGCTCTGAGGTTTCTGTCCGAGATGGCACACGTTCAGGGGGTGCAGAGCCTGGATCAGGGCATGAATCCTTGGAGGGGCCGGGAAGGGGGCGACCAGCAGAGCCAAGCACTGATAGCTAGAGAGATGAGTCCTGAGATCGGACTGATCTCATCTGAAGGATATGGGAAAGATGGTGACCAGTGCTGGAAAGGACAGGTTTGGCTTTGTTTCTGGAGCTTGGAAGGGAGCGGAGCAGGGATCGGGGAGTTTGACGCAAACATCTTGGTTCCTCGGAGCTGGCTGGCCCATCCTGAGAGACGATTTGAAAACATAAAGATAAAAAGCAGCAAGGAACCTCAGGGCCACATTTCCCTCCCCAAGAGCTGGGCTCTGTTGGAGGCAGCCCACCATTGCTTCGGAAGCAGTGATGCCCCTCGGTCCCGCAGCGATGTACACAGGGGTCCCCATGCCCCCTGTCTCCAGGGGAGCCTCGGCAGGCAGAGCCAGAGCGTGGGGTGCCGGGCATCTCCCTCCCGGGCATCTCCCTCCTCTGGCTGGCAACCCGCTATTATTAGGGATTTTAGCTTTCTGTTTCTAGATTGACTTGTTGTCAGTGTTTATTTTTAGCTCCTCCAGTGCCTTGCAGATTCCTCGAGGGATTCTTTCTTTCCCTCTCCCTCCTACAGGTTTGTTTGTAATGGAGCTGCCGCCGATTTGAGCCACGAGCAGCAGCTTTCAGCACCGGCGGGGGCTGCACTGCAAAAAAAATTGGAAATAAAAGCAAATTGGTTCTGTGGTTTTGCTTAAGGTGGGTGGGTCTGTGGGGTCCGGGCACCCCAGGACAGCCACCCCTGCAGAGCCCAGGGTGCTGGGAGGGAGCAGAGCTCCCACCTACAGCCACTGGCATGGACGCTTTGTGGTCATCATTCCAAATATCCATCAAAGCGTGCCGGGTGGCCGTTGTCCCCCCTTGCTCTTCTCAGCACTGCCTTCCTTGAGATTTCTCTCTTTTCGCTAACCAGGGGAAGAAATTCAGCTCAGCATCACTGTACTGGCAGTGTGGAAACAAAATCCAGGGTCCCTCCGCAGCTCTGTAGCCAGGTTGGATGGAAATTTTGAAGCTTTTTTTTTTTTTTCAAGCCCTACATAAAGTAACTCAAAACAAGTTGCGAGTATATTTTGGACTCTGGCAGAGCTGTCGTCGTCGCCTCGCTTCGCCCGCTGGCTGTCCCAGACAAGGGCTCACTTTGAGCGGACCCTTCTGCCAAGCAGGGGGGGAACGTTTTTATTCCTAATTTAGAGCATCCATCCCACCAGGGTCCAGCCCTGTCTCCTGCTGAGCCCAGCGCAGCGCTGGGAGCTCAGGGGCTCCCTGCAGAGTTTACCTGTCACCACCGGCTCCAAGGCTACGCTAACATGTTCCTTCAAAAATGTGACTCTCTTTGGACTCAGCCTCCTCCTTCTTGCCCTGGCTTGGCGCTCGGTGGGGGATGTGTGAAGGTACAGTTTGTGCTCTGTTTTTTCCAGGATTTCTGTTATTTTGTAGAGGAGGGTAAGTTTGCTTATTTTCAAACACCTAAAATATAGGTTGACATTCAGTATAGGGTTGCTGTTTTTCCTGGGGAGAGACAGCCCTGGGAGGTCCCGTTCAGGTACAGCTTTGGTGGTGGGAACTCCATCACCGTGTCCCCGAGCCAGGAAAATGCATTTTTCTGAAGCGTTGATCCCCACGGGCCACTCCTGCCCTGGGAGATGAGCACATGCTGAAGGGTTGTGTTGGATCTGGCCCTGCAAAAGCAGAGTCCTTTCAGCAGCCG
Organism: Pterocles gutturalis; assembly: GCF_000699245.1. Taxonomy (NCBI): domain Eukaryota; kingdom Metazoa; phylum Chordata; class Aves; order Pterocliformes; family Pteroclidae; genus Pterocles; species Pterocles gutturalis. The sequence goes on along the minus strand of NW_010107676.1, from coordinate 9,959 downwards.
AGGGAACCAAAGCCAAGGATTCAAGCAAACCCAAAAGCCACTCACGAGGCCACAAGAGTGGGATCCCCTTCCAGCAGTGAGGCCTGAACATTGTGGTGTGGCAGCTCCTCTTCCTCTCCATGGCTTAACCAGCTTCCAGCAGGATTAAGGAGAAGAGGCACCACGGGCACACGTCCCCCAGGAGTGGGTGGTGGGATGTGCTGAAGAAGACAGGGACTGGTGCCTGCAGTGGTGCTCTTTTTTAGCTTGTGTTTCCCAAAACTATCCATTAGCCATCACCTAACGGTGCTTTCTATCACCATGGGGTTGTGGCTGGCTGAAATAATCCCAGGATGAGCAGAGGGGCTCGGGGTACCTCTGTGATGAGACTAATGTCAGACTCCGCTCTAATCAAGCGACCTAGTGCTGGAGGTGAGAAGTTTTACACGTGGTCCCGGGTGCTGTGAGGTGCTGGGGCCATGGTGGACTTTTGCCTCTCTTCTCTTGGATGTTTTGCTTTCAGGTCTGTCTGCAGCTTGTCTAGGGTGGAAGTTGTCATTGAGGTTTTTCTCTTCTTTATTTTTGTAATGTTCATTAGCACAGTTCCTATCAAAGAACAGCACGTTCCCTCCCTGTCCTCGTTTTCTCCCTGGTTAACAACCCTTTGCTGCTTTGGCTCATTTGGAAAAAGAGACAGTAGCGCTGGGAACTACTCCGGGTATAATAGACGGATGTCAGCATTTTCAATCAGATCTGAAGAGCAGCATTAATTCAAAGAGAGGGCTCAGTGCAATGACTGCAGAAGGCCCATGTAACGTGTCTGGGGAGCATTGAGCCAACCTCTATCAAAACGTGGCAGTGTGCGTGTGTTCCTCCAAGCTGCTGAGAGATGCTCTGAACCCAGATGGTTGCTTTTCCTTTAGAAATGGGCTGGAACAGCAGCCTTCTCCTCCCTTCCCTCCCTGAGGCTCTGCTTTGGAGATACCCGTTGCTGAGGCTCATGGTGCAATGTCAACCCTTCTAACAGGGTGGAGCGGTGCAGGAGAAGACCTAAGACACAAGAGATCGTACAGCAAAGGCTGAGCGGTTGCGTGCGCTGCGGGTATGGAGGCACGTGTTGGGGAGCTGTGTTTTGGCTGGGGTTGGATGGGAGGTGCTTCTCGTTTCTGAGCATCTGCTCCGCTCCTGAAGTCCCCACCATCTTCCTCAGCTGGGTTTTATCGGTGCTGAGGAACAGACCGAGGACACCAGCCTGAGGTTTGAAATGAGCAGGGACAACCATCGCAAGACTGTGCTCCAAACTTGCTGCCTTGGGTGCAGTGGAGCGAGTGTTGGCGTTGCATCCCAGATGCTGAACCCACAGGTGGTAGCGGCACAGCCCCATCCAGAGGACCTACGGGTATTTACTAGAGGCAGGGAGCCTGCTGCTGGTTTGGAGAGAGTCGGGAGACCACCTGCCTGGTGGCACCCTTCCCCTGGACAAGGGATACACACTGAGCAGGGCTGAGTCATCTCGGAGCACGGAAAAGGCTGTGTCCATTGGGTGATTTCAGCAAATCTGGGATTTAGTTCCAGGATCACTGTGTGAGTTTGGCAGTCAAGGAAAAGGAAGCAAGAAGCACCAGCATGATGCCCTAAATCGTAGAGACAAGGTCTCCCATCTTATCTGTTGACCATTTCAGGACACCTTTTCCACTGCCTGTGAAAAGCACAACTGGCCCAGAACCATCTCCAGCTGCTGTTCTCCTCCAGAGCAGAGGGCCCAGCTCTGCAAAAAAGAGACATCTTTCTGCAGAGCCACCAGAAACTCAGCTCTGGGCTGCAGTACCCTGGGGACCTGCTGGCTGGTCACATCAAAAGGAGGTTTGCTTTAAAGAAGTTGGAAAGCACTCACTCCGTGACAGCATGGATGGAGTTGTGGTGGGGTGTGAAGGGTGCTGTGTCCTAGGGAACCTGCCTCCTGTGGTGTCCCCACCCCATGGGCAGCATTTGCCATGCAGTTTTTGGCAGTGACCTGTGTTGTGGTCTGTGGATGGAGGGGGCCAGATGAGACACCTGGAAAGCATGCTGCTATTGCCAGGGTGAAGAATTCACCTCTTCTTGATTCTTCAGCTACAGGTTTTCTCCAAGGACAAAACCCTCTTGTGGTTTGTCTTTCATTGTTGGCTGTTTGCTTTCTAAGTGTCTGAAACCACTTTTGAAGGCTCCAGGCTCCCACAGCCAGTGCTGCAGAGCACACCACGCTGGGGTTTTGAGCCAGACATCAGGGGTTTGTCATCCTGTTTCTGTGTCGTGCTTGTGTTGGTGGGCAGATGTTGTCCAATGGCACAAACATGGAACAATCTCATGGTCTGATGTGTGAAGCCCGAGCCCATGATGAAAGATGATGGGGAGAAGGTCCCCTGCCATGGTCATGTCTCTAGCATTGGCTTTGTCTAGTAGTTGTGGTCTACACTGCAGGATTTCTCGTGTAGAAATTAAATTGTCTTGTCTCCTGTATCGCTCCAGGCTCAGTCCAGGATGAGATGCAACCCTCTTACATCTCTGTCCCCCCACCACTGTCATGCATGGAGGACATTTTAGGTGCAGGAGCTCTGCTGGTGGCAGTGCCTCGGCTGGTGGACGTCAAGTGGCGCTGGTTCTCCTGCTGGGAGGTGACTCTCTTGCATGGAGAGGCCTCTGTGTTGGAATAAAATGCCTCTGACTGGCCTGGCTGGCACAGCCACCCTTTGTGGGGTCTGAGGAAATGGGCCCGATGGTGATTTAATGATGCCAGGCATGGTTAGGTGTAGACAGCTGGCTTCTGAGGAGCTCAGCTCCCTGTGAGTCTTCAAACACCAAAAGCAGTCCATGCAGCCTTTGGGGATAATAAGAGTAAATGGGGAAACTGAGTCACAGAGGCCATGCAGCCCAGAATGCTGCTCTTTGATTTTCACAGTACCAGACAAAAGCCGTTGTGCTGGGTCCTCTCACAGCCCAGCCTGGAGGAGGACCCCATCCCCATGCTCAGCCCTTCACTGTGGTCCCCCACCCGGGCGGTCCTCAGCCAGATGCTGCCTGAAGACATGCCCCCCACCAGGGACCACAGCTCTGACAGATCCCAGCGAGGTTCCCAGCCCTGGAAATGGCTTTGGCCCATCCTGCTTGGCTCCTGCTGCAGCACATTCCTCCTCCAAATCATCGGTGCTTGGCTTTTGGGTTGCTTGCATCGGAGCTGAGACCGTTTGCTCTTCCCCGAGGGCGGCGAGTGCCTCTCGCTCTCCCTCGCTCTGTTGCTGGAGTCCCTCATGCCCCAGGCGCCGAGGAGCTCTCCTCTCACTTGGCTGCAGAAACGGGCTCAGCATCCCAGAAATTCAGGCTTTCATGTGGGAGCCAATAGTCACACAACCTCCATCCAGAAACCATCATTATCGGCCGCTTGCGTTTTCTTGGTTTCTTTGAACTACAGCTCCCAGGATGCCTGGAGATATGCAGACATCCCGAAGACAGTGGTTTCCCATAAACTTTTGGGGTTTCATGCTTTGCAGGCAGGAATGTTTTGATTGCGTCGCAAATCCCTTCAAGTCCCTCAAACCTCCGTGGCGCTTCCCTGCCGTGGGGCAGACGCGGTGGCTGGAGGCGGCCGGGAGGGAGGCATGCCAAGGGCTTTTCTCTCCTGCCTGTTTCCCCTTCTTGCAAGAGGGACCTTTGTAAATCCCCGTCGTGCCTTTTGAAGGGGACATTTGGACTGGGAGGAGGTTTGGACCAGCTGCAGTTTGCCTGGGGAGATGCCTTTCCCCTTCTCCTTGTCCCCGTTATTTCACGAGCTGTTCGGCAGGGTCCTGTGTCCCCGCATGCATTGCTGGGCAAAGAGGGGAGATGCTGACGGGCGAGTGCCTCGGGCAGGGTGGTGAGCGGTTTGCACTGGACTGGGAAGAACTGGGGATGCAGGGAAGAGAAAAAGCTGCAGTTTCATGCACCAGTGCAAGAGAGCTTGGTGGGGTGGGTTTTAAAGCCTGACGTGCTCAGAGCAGCCAAGGAAAAACCATAGAGGGAAACTCGTTTGGCATGGAGAAGTGTGCTTGTAACTGTGACCTAGTGGGTCCCCATCTCCCAGCCCCCAGCGCAGATCCACCCCTGGGCCAGGCAAAATGTCAGGGGACGGTGTGTGCTGTGCCCTCGCCCACGGGGGTCCCCACGGCTCTACATCTTCCTGCTGCCCACCCTGGGACTGGGGTGAGGGTGCTGGGAGCAGAGCTGGGTCCATGGTGTGGGCCTGGCTGCCCCTAATTGCCACCTGCTTTCTGTAGGAGACGAAATGCAAGGGGTAGAATAGGGCTGCGTGTACTTCATGTCATTTGATGGCATTGCTCTGACTGTCAAAATACTTTAAGGAGTCCTTCCCATTTGTTGCTGGTCAGACATGTGGCATTTCACCTTTCTCCTTTTCCCCTTTGGTTGATTGAAAAAAAGAAAAAGAAAAAAAAAGAAAAAGAAAAAGAAAAAGAAAAAGAAAAAAGAAAAAGAAAGCCCAGGATCCTCCATGGGTTGGATTTTCATAAGTATTTCTATAGGTGCTACTTTGCGAGTTGGAGGAGCTTTGCACATGAAAGCTGCTGGGTGCCCTTTGGGGGCCACCAGCACCCCCAACCACCCGGCTCTCGCAGCTGTAGGTTAGGCTGTGTCTGTCCCCGTGGGACGTGTCCTGGCCCCGCTCTGCGCCATCCCTGGGCGGCGAGGCCAGCGGGATGCTGCCGGGGGTCCATTTCTGGGTGGGTGTCCTGGTGCCCCCGGGGTCTGGGCTCATTCCCTGCCACCCCTCTCCCGTCCTGCCCTGCAGTGCCCTGCGCAAGTGCACTTGCATGTCCAAGCGCAGCTGTGTCCCCAAGTGCACCCATGCACACGAGCACGCCTGTGCGTGCACGGTTCCTGGCACCTGCCTTCCCGTCCCGACACCAGTGATGGTGGCAGGCGGGCTGGTCCGCTGGAGGAGGTGAGTACCAGTCCAGAAAGGAAAACCATCGAGGCTCTGCGGCCGGCTGGTGTTAACCACATCACTCCTCTCCTGCACTTGGAAAAGCCTGGCCGACTGGCAGCCCAGAATAACAAGCTTTTCCATTCCTGCACACAGCGTAGGACGCGGGGCCATTTAAAACAAGAGCCGGCTCCAGCGTGAGTGCAGAGCTCAGACTAAACAACGGGCACATCCCCCGGGGCAGCTTGTCCCCTGCAAAGGGGGATCAGGCTGAAGTCACAGCTGCTGGGGCAGATGTGGACAGCACAGCGGGGATGCTGGGACACCACGGCAGGGATGCTGGGACGGCACAGTGGGGATGCTGGGACAGCACAGTGGGGATGCCAGGACAGCACAGAGGTGCCTTGCTGTGTGTGGGCTCAGCCTCAGCGGGTGGAGGAAGATGGAGGTCTCGGGAGGGTTGAGCCCTTCCAGGGACCTCCTCACCCATCCATGCAGATTGCACAGGAGCAAAGAGATTTGTTGGGTTTTGTCTTTTTCTCTTTTTTTCTTTTCTTTTCCCTGGTATCTTTTTAATTAAGATAAAAGCTTTACTTGCTAGGAGGGGAAATTCAGAATACTAGCTAGCAGGGCTATGTGCAGAGCTCTCCTGTCCTCCGGCAAGAAGGGAGCAAGTCTGCACGTTTCTGTGCCTTGGCAGATGTACACTCATGCAGCCCGGTTGGAAGAGCCCAAGCTCTCTGTCCTGCTGCTCAGGAAGGAACAGTATCTTCGTTTAATTGATAGTAAAGGGGAATGATAGAATTCTTAAAAATAAGCAAAGTGATGGGGATTTTTCCCAAGGAAAGGAATTTTTGCCCATTTTATTTTGTAGGTTTTGTTTCATTATTGTCTGTAGATGGTTGGACTTTTGTTTTTGAAGTAGGTTAAGCTGATTTTGAGGGTGAAGCGTATTGGTACATGCCATTATTGAAAGGGTGCTCATCGGTGATATAGAATCATAGAATCATAGAATCATTAAGGTTGGAAAAGACCTCAAGGATCACCAAGTCCAACCCAACACCACCTAACTCACTAACCCATGTCCTGAAGCACCACATCTACAAGGTGTCAAGAAATGTCTTGAACACCTCCAGGGATGGTGACTCCACCACTTCCCTGGGCAGCCTGTTCCATATGCTTTATGGTAGGCACTGAGAAGGAGATCTTTGCTTACATCTTCTTTTAAGCTGTTTTACAGCACCAAACGGAGCTAATGGGATCTTAATGTGACAAGGTGGCAGGTGTGGAGATCCCAGCCTAAATATTGCTTAGAGTCCGGAGAGAGATCATCTCGTGCAACGCATTTGACACTGTCCCACACAACATTCTTGTCTCTAAATTGGGGAGACATGGATTTGACGGAAGGACCACTCAGCGGACAAGGAACTGGCTGGATGGTTGCACTCAAAGAGCTGTGGTCAACAGCTCAACGTCCAAGTGAAGACCAGCACTGTTTAACGTCTTTGTTGGAGACATGGGCAGTGGGATCGAGTGCACCCTCAGTAAGTTTGCTGACGACACCAAACTGTGTGGTGAGGTCAACAAGCTGGAGGGAAGGGATGCCATCCTGAGGGACCTGGACAGGCTGGAGAGGTGGGACCATGAAAACTTCATGAAATTTAACAAGGCCAAGTGCAAAGTCCTGCATGTGGATCAGGCCAATCCCAGGCACAAACACAGGCTGGGGAATGGATTGAGAGCAGACCCAAAGAGAAGGACTTGGAGGTGCTGGTAGATGAGAAGCTCAACATTCCCCGGCAATGTGCGCTGGCAGCCCAGAAACCACCCGTGTCCTGGGGGCATCACCAGCATGAGCAGCAGGGCGAGGGAGGGGATTGTCCCCCTCTGCTCCACACTGGTGAGACCCCCCCTGCAGTGCTGCCCCCAGCTCTGGGGTCCTCAGCACAGGACAGACACGGAGCTGCTGGAGTGGGGCCAGAGGAGCCACGGAGATGGTGCGAGGGCTGGAGCAGCTCCCGTGCGAGGACAGGCTGAGAGAGGTGGGGGTGTGCAGCCTGGAGAAGAGAAGGCTCCGGGGAGACCTTCCAGCACCTTCCAGTGCTGAAAGG
>NW_010107676.1:0-2720 GCF_000699245.1 Pterocles gutturalis | reverse complement strand
TGTGGGAGGCGTCCCGGCCCGTGGCAGGTGGTGGCACTGGATGGTCTTGAAGGTCCCTTCCAACCCAAACCCTTCTGTGATTCTGTGATCTTAAGTCACCTGCAGGATCCCACCTCTTCTGAAGTCCCTCTGCCCTGTTCACGGGCTATGTTCATATCAGTGGGCACGGGGTCCCTCAGCAGCAAGTCCCACCACCTCCTTGCTGTGCTCACCCATGGGATGCTTCCTGGCTCATACCCACATGGGAATGGGTGATGGCGATGCCTGGGGATGGCAGCGATGCTGGTGCAGGTCCCATTTCCCCAGCGGCACAGCCGTGCTGGTGCTGCAGGGCACAGCATGACTCACCAGCCTGCGGACACGCATGCCCAGCATCTCTGTTCCTGCGCGGACAGCTGTTGGTCAGAGGGGGAACAGTCGTTATTGTCAAAATGCAAATGAATAAAATCATTGTTTTGTCAGAGAATTTTTAGGGGAAGGACATGCAAATTTACCTTCCGTTCAGAGTGTACATTGGTATTAAAATACAATGTTTGAAAGCCAAAACAAAAGAACATTTTAATTTGTGACTCATCAGATGGTTCCTTCTGCTTGGATTAGCATCAAATTCTTCACAACAAATGTTGCAAATTTAACAAAACTCTGGTTTTCAAAGAAAACAAGAAAAAAGTTCTAAAAATGCCATCCGTTTCCTGGGATTCTTGCTGCTTTCATTTGCCTCCGCTGTTGTGAAGCACCTGCCTTGGTACTGAATATTGGCCAGGCCAATGGGGATAGACTTTGGGAAATACAAGTAGGATGTCAGGTTGGGTTTCTTCCTGGATGCTGCTTTAATCTGGCCCCGAACAGCTCAGCAAAGTCAGCCCGGAGGTTGTGCTCAGAGGTGCAAGACCCAGGAGGTCTGGTGGCACCTCGGAGTCCACCTGAAGGTGCTGGCAGACCTCACCGCCGGGGTGGGGGTGAGTGGGCAGCAGGGTTGTGAGGCTGCTGAGATTGCTGCTGGAGGCTGCACTGAAGGAATGTGCTGTGTTTCTTTCCTTGGCGTTCTTTATAAACACCGTCCATCGAAACCCTGCTTGTCCACAGCACTCGGAAACAGCTGCACTGCTTCTTGAAATGCACCCATGAGGCATCTCCGTCCTTCTCCCCCTGCTTCCCTTCTCCTTTCCTCCCTGCGTATACCTACCCACCTCGTGTCGCAGCTCCAAAATAGAGCCTGGCCACCGACTCGCTAATTGTAATGCAGCCTGATAATGCCAACTATAATTAGCTGGACGTATCAAAGCGCTTTTGCTGGCGGAAGTTTTTTGTGACCCCGTTATCATATTTTAAATAGAGCAGCCTGTCTGCTCTGCCCGACTCCCTGCCTCAGAGCCAGGTCCTGCAGAGTCCAGCGTGGTCCTTCCCAGGGGAGCTAGCCCAGCTTCAGTCTAGGCGCCTGCATCAGCCAGGCTTGCGAGGAGCAAGCAGTGCTCAGCGACAGTCTTTAAGTGCTGCTTACACCCCCCAATATGTGGTGAATGTTGGTGGCCACCGAGAGATTTGTGCCAGCGCCACGGGCTGCTCGGGGCTGTGGTTACCGGGGTTTTGCAGCTCTCCTGTACGGCTTTAGGGTACTCACCAGCCGAGAGAGTTGACAATGTGCATAAGGAGGAATGGTTCAGGTTCTCTGAACCATTCAGAATCTCAGGACCAACTTGCTGCAGCATCGTGTTCCCAGCGCTGTCAGACATCTCTCCTTGTTCTCTCTTGTCAAGATCTCTAGCTTCTTTCTTTACCATCTCATGCAACTTCTTTTTTTTCCCCATCTGCAGCAGCCCCACTGTCCCTCTCTCTGGCCTTGGGAAGCCTCAGCACACTGCCCAGCTGTCCTCCCCTTGCAGCAACCCCTCCTTGGGTCAAAACAGGCATCACCAGCTCTGCTCGGTCCCACCAGACTGGCTGGTTTAGCTTGTGAAGACTCATCCTTGGGAGGTGGGTGAGTCACCGCGCTCGCAGAGCTCAGCCCCTTAGCAGTGCAAAAGCCTTTGGCTGCTTCTCTGCAACACCACCCGACCCGGGCACATCCCACGGCTCCCCAGCCCGCTATGACAGCACATGGAAAAGTTTGGCTGGGTGGGTATACCCAAATCCATCACTTGCTCAGACTGTGGCTGCCTGCAGCTGCTCTGTCGTGCTGTCTAATCTGTCCTGAGCTTGTCAGAGGGGTAAAGGAGTGTCTGTTCCACTCGTGTGCTCTTCAACATCACCGTGCTCCCGGGGTAGGGGGGGGAAGAGATTTCCTAATGCAATAGCCCGCAGGCAGACCTTGGGCTGTAACGGCATCAGATCTCACCAACTAATCATGGCTGAGTCAACCCGAGAAGTGGGACGCTGAAGTCCCAAAGGAAACCCAGGGACTTGGAGAAACTCTTCTCCCTGCACAGAGCCGATGCCCTGCCCGTTGGGTGAGGGACCAAACCTCCCGAGATGCTCTCTGCTGCGCTGCCGTAGGGAGCGTGAGCCCTGCCGAGATCCTCTGCCACTGCCTTGGGGAAGGCACCTCGCTGCTCTTTGTGTCGAACTGTTGGGTTCTGGCAGGCCATCACCCAAACTTCCCATTTCCAGCCCTGGGCAGCATCTGAGGAGTGAGCCCCCAGAAGGATGGTGTCCCATACAGACATGGGGGACGATTTCCCATACAGACATGGGGTAATGCAATTTAACAAGAGCAAGTGTAG
>NW_010107675.1:370-839 GCF_000699245.1 Pterocles gutturalis | reverse complement strand
AGGGCCAGGGCAGCCACCTCCTCCTCCTGTGGGTCCTGTCTGCTGGCAAGAAAGAGAGCAAAGAGCCGTGGAGAAGTGCCACGCGAGCGCTCCAGGACCCTCTCAACGCAGTCCCCCCACTGCTGAGCGCACAGGAGAGGCGTCATTTGGGAACGAGGGTCCCCAGGGGTCAGCTCTCTCCTTCCGCAGAGCAACGGGGACGGACGTGCCCTGTGGGAAGGGCAGCAGCAGCCCCAGTGCAGCACGAGCGCCCGGCTGCGAGAGGAGGGTTTTTTCCTTTCTTTCCGCATCCCCCCCAGCCGTGTGGCCAACTCCACCTTGGCTGCCAGACGGGCCGCGAGGTGTCTGCTGGTCCACACCAGTCTGCAAGAAATGTGTTGTGCTCACCGAGCAGCCCCACAGCAGAAAACTCCCCCGTGAGCTGCATCAGCCCCTGGCCACATGTAAGCAGTGGGGACAGCCAACATTG
>NW_010107675.1:0-200 GCF_000699245.1 Pterocles gutturalis | reverse complement strand
CTCCCTAGGCAGCAGCTTGATGGAGGGCAGCTGGGTCACCTGGGCTCCCTCCACTCCTTCTGGTGGCCTGTGCATGGGGAAGGGGCAGAGGAAGAGCTGTGTGAGACCCAAGCCACCTTTTCCCTCTCCTGCCAGCCCAGGGAGCCCTTCCAAGACACCCTGACACAGCTGGGTACCACCCACCAGTTGAGCAGAGAGCA
>NW_010107674.1:8105-8356 GCF_000699245.1 Pterocles gutturalis | reverse complement strand
CCCAGGGTCCTGCTCGGCTCTTGCCCCCCGCCTGGGTGATGGGCTTATGGCCTCATCCTGCACCATGCAATGGTCACGAACAGAGATTTAGGGAGAAAAAAAAAAAAACAGGTGAGAGCCAAGCAATGGATTTTCCCTTTTGCCACAGGGGAGGAAAGCTCCGGATGGAAGGGGGCGGATGGGGCACCCAGGGCTGCGGTTTCCCCCCCACCATGGGGGCGGAGATGGTCTTGGTGCCCCTTCGGCTCATG
>NW_010107674.1:6382-7997 GCF_000699245.1 Pterocles gutturalis | reverse complement strand
GGAGCCCCATTAGCATGAATGCTTTTGGGAGGCTTCACCCAGAGCTGTTCTCCATCACAGCTGGAAATCTAAAATTGCAGCAAGAAAAACCACCTCCATCGCCCGCCGTGGAACCAAGAGGGGGTAAGAGGGCTCCAGTTTCGAGGGATTTGTCCCCAAAAGCTGTGGGAGGGTCAGGCAGGCTTACCATCATCGGTCTCCACGTAGAGTCGCAGCCCCAGGTTGTATTTCCGATCCACTAACCAGTGGTTGCTGGCAGCAGTGACGTCAAACACCAGCCAGCCCTCGGTCCCGGCACGCAGGTCCTGGACATCCAGCAGGAACAGGTCAGACTCCCTGTGGAAACGGGGAAAAAAACCGAGTGGGTGAGTAATGATACCCAAAGGGCACCAGCACCAGTGAGAATTCTCGGAAATGAGCCCTCGGTGCCTGTGTCCGTACAGGTCCCAGCACAGCAGGGTCAGGACGGCGGCTCCCAGTGCCTCTGGCTGTGCCGGGCACAATGGTGACACCCTGACAGCTGCCTGGGAAAAGTGTCCTCCCAGCCCTGGCCGAAAAGCTGGGGTGTGGCATTGCCCGGTGGGAAAGCGTGGGAACAGCCGGCCCGGCAGCGCAGCTTCCCTCGGCGGTTGCACGGAAGGGAAAGTGCTGCGGCTGGTGCTTGTGGGGGGCCCCATCCTCATCTTCATCCCCGTCCCTGTCTTCATCCCCATCCTCGTCTCCATCCCTATCCTCACCACCTTCATCCCCATCCTCCCCATCCTCATCCCCATTCCCATCCTCCCCATCTTCATCCCCATTCCCATCCTCATCCCCATTCCCATCTTCATCCCCATCCTCACCATCTTCATTCCCATCCCCATCCCTGTCTCCATCCCCATCCTCATCCCCATCTATGTCTCCATCCTTGTCCTCATCATCTTCATCCCCATCCTCATCCCCATTCCCATCTTCATCCCCATCCTCATCCCCATCCTCACTATCTTCATTCCCATCCCTATCCCTGTCTCCATCCCCATTCTCATTCACATCCGTATCTCCATCCTCACCATCTTCATCCTCATACAATCCTCACCATCTTCATCCCCATTCCCATCCTCATCCCCATCCCCATCCCCATCCCCACCCTCATCCCCATCCATCTCCATCCCCATCCTTATTATCTTCATCCCCATCCTTATCCCCATTTCTATCACCATCCTCACCACCTCCATTCCCATCCCAATTCCCATCCCCATCCTCACCATCCTCACCATCTTCATCCCCATCCTCATCCCCATCCATGTCTCCATCCCCATTCCCACCCTCACCATCCCCATTCCCACTCCCCTCCCCGTCCCCGTCACCTGTTGGCGTGCTCGGTGGCGATCTCGTAGATGCTGATGTGGAGGGTGTTGTTGCCGTGGCGGGGGACACCTCGCGCCTTGTAGATGCGGAACTCGGCGGCCGTCACCGACTCTCCCGTGGGCACCTGGGTCAGGTCGAACCTGAACTCCTTCCAGTACGGCTTCGGGGAGAAGATGTCCCGGTCCTGCTCCACTGCGGATCGGAGGGCTCAGGGGGGCTGTGCCGGGCTGCGGTGGCTCCCGCTTGACCCCCCCCCCCCCCCCACGGC
>NW_010107674.1:6073-6348 GCF_000699245.1 Pterocles gutturalis | reverse complement strand
CCCCACCCACCCGATTTGTCCCCGATTTGGGGACAGACCCTGCCAGCTCCGGACCCCTCACCCCGCTGAGCTGCTGCAAATTCCCATCGCTCCGCTCCCGAGAGTTTTAATTTTGATGCAAATGTTCCCTTATTTTTGCACAACTCTTCTCTGACTTTATTTTGCTATAAACCCTCCAGCCCCCAACTTTCTTTATTTATTGTTAATTTAAAAAAAAAATTAAAATAGAAACCACAAGGCTTGGCTATGGCGGGGGGCGCCCCCCGCCCCCGTGG
>NW_010107674.1:5195-6063 GCF_000699245.1 Pterocles gutturalis | reverse complement strand
CATTTCTGAAAAGGGTGAAAAACCCACCCGAAAAGCCCAGCTTTGGGGGTCAGTGGGACCAACTGGAGCAGGAATTGGGGTTTTTGGAAGTTTTTCTTGCAGAGCATGCTCAGGGGACAAAATCTGGACAGCCCAGGGCCAGCTGGGGACATCAGCGGGTGTCCCAGGGCCACTGTCCCCTGCAGCCTTCGGGCTGGGAAATGTAAAGATTTTGGAGGGGGTGACTGCCAGCTCATTGCTCTGTAAAAACAGAATACCTGAAAATCCCAATTTTCTACAGAAATCTAGTGCATGGTGGGAAAGGAAAAAATATGGTGATTATTTTTTTAAATTAAGTCTATAAAGAAAAAAACCCGCCGTCTTTCTTTACGGTAACGCAGCCCCACACAGTTTCTCTAACATGTAATTATTTTCTTCAAATTGTTCTTTAAAAATATTCCAGGTTGCCATGACTGGATATAATTAACGTGATTAAAGCTCCTTCTGCTTCAGGCACAAAAGCAACGTAACGAATCTGACCTGGCGCTTCCTTTTAAAAATAAAACAAGCAAATAATTAAATAAATAAGAAATGGTTTAAATGCCATTTTGAACCAATTCCAGGGGAAAAACAAAAAAAAAAAATTCCAAATTTTATACACCATAAAGTTGCCATCCCCATTTATACAGAAGGAGCAGCGTGGAGCATCTCTCCAACACCATCGCTGAGATTTTAATTATGCATCCATGAGTTGTTTTTTTTAAATATTTTTTTTTCTTTAAATAAATAAAAAAAATCCCAACCAACATTCCCTCCAGCTACTGGGTTCACCACAAGTTGTGTTATAAAAAAAGCCCGGGGCCAGGCGGGCAGGGGTGGATGCGGAGGA
>NW_010107674.1:3790-5171 GCF_000699245.1 Pterocles gutturalis | reverse complement strand
CGGCCGGCTGCAGCGGGAGGATGCTGCGGGGAGCCAGGATCCGGCCCCTGCACCCCCTTGGAGGGGGGGACACACCAACCCCTGACCCCGCTGCAGCCCCGAGGGGCTCCCCAGCCCTTCTCTGCGTTCCCATTTCCTCCACTGACCCATCGCTGATGGTTTGATGCTCCTGGGGCACTACAGATGCTGCTGAGGCTGCCGACACCTCGTGGCTCTTAGAAAATCCTTAAATCACCCCAAAATACAACCTGAGAAATACCCTTTTTTTTTTTTTTTTTTTTTCTTCAATCCCCAGCAGGAGGTCCTGTGGTCAGTCCAGGTGGTCACCCAGGTACCAAGCGGTGTCCCCTTGAGTATTTTCGGTGACCTGGATATTTGATGGGTCACCCCTTTGCTCCCCGGCATCAGGCAAGACCCGACCAGATTAAATATCTGCTCAGAATTAAATATCACCCCAGAAACCCCCGTGAGCTTCATGGGATGAGTTTTTTCAGCAAAGGGATGCAGCGGGTGGGTCCAGGGCAGGGCAGGGGGATTTAGTGGCAGAGCCAAGGAGCTCCCAGGGACCCAGCATCACGCCAAAAATTCCCCGGGGTGATTTTTCAGCCCAAGAAAAAGGGGAAAAGCTTGGCTAAAGAAAAGTTATGAAAACTTCTCATCCATAAGCTGCAGACGAGATCGACGGCCGACGCAGGTGCAGAAGAGATCGAAGGCAGAGGCAGGTGAGCTGGCAGGGAGGGATGCCCAGGGATGCGAAGTGCTGAAGGTGAGCGCAATTAGCTGTGCCCCTTGATGACCCAAACGACCTGGACTCAATGGCAAGCTGCCTCCTATCTGGGATGAGAGCCTAAGAGGAATCCTGTTTTTTTTCCCCAATTCTGTGGAGCAGAAGAGGGAAAACCCCTTGGAAGGGCAGGGCCGAGGGTGAAGCATCTTCTCCTGTGCCACAGAGGAGGGCGATGGGGACGGCACCGGCTGCACGGTGTTGAGCGAACACCAACCGGGCTGATGATCGGCAGGTTGGCAGAGGTTTAATATCGCTGTATTTTCTGGCAAAATTACAGACTGCTGCAAAATTACAGCCTTGCAGTGGGGAAGCGCGTGTTGCATCCCCAAAGCACCCAGCACCCTTCTCCCAGGTGGAAAGTGGGTGCTAAAGTGGTGCTGGGGGGTTGTGCAGGCGATGGGCCCCCCCTGGCCGGCCGAGAGCCCGTGGTGCCGGGGAACCTGCTATGGATTCGAGGCGGGTTGGCTCAGCCGCATCGCCAACCCTCAATTAGCTGTGGGCGGATTATCCGGGTTGCGGATGAGACGCTAAAAAAACCCGACCCAGGCTCTCTGCTCTCCTTGGCCCCCTCCTTTGGCATTTACCGGCTCACGC
>NW_010107674.1:2030-3757 GCF_000699245.1 Pterocles gutturalis | reverse complement strand
TTTGGTGTGGAGGGCCGTTAACCCCCATCCGGGGCCACCCCCTGCCATGGGCGGGGACACCTCCCACCAGCCCAGGTGGCCCAAAGCCTCATCCAGCCTGGCCTTGAACCCCTCCAGGGATGAGGCATCCACAGCTTCTCTGGGCACCCTGTGCTCCCACCATCCCCAAAAAATAATAAAAAAATATTATATACATCGATAAATGGCCGTGGGGCCACGCCAGCCCTGGCAGGGGATACCCAGCTCCGGCCGGGCTGAGCCGCACCATGTCCCCCAGCTCTCTCCCCCTTCATCCTGCTCCCCGCGTTATTTTTAGGATCATTTTTTCATTGTAAACTTTCTCTGTTTCTATAAACTGCGCATCAGTCGTAATTACGGGTCCTGGCTGCTCCCGATGGTCCCCGTGATCGTTTCAGACACTAAATTAAAAGGAAATGGCAGGATATCCAACCACATCAAGTGCTCTGAAGCCTAAAATAGGTTGAAAGGAGATGCAAGGAAGATGCTATCCTTCACTTGCAAGCAGGAAAAAATAAGCTCCCGAGGTTTTCTGAAGCGGGGAGAGATTTAGGAGGTACCCCAAGCGCTGTGAAAAGCAGCCGAGCCTCTGCCAGGCTCCTGCTTCATCTCACAAGAGCTTCCTCCATCCTTCCAAGATGAATGTTGGGAGCCGCAGGACACGAGGATCGACACCGGGCACCCCCAGCCCAGCTGCCCAGAGAAGCTGTGGATGCCCCATCCCTGGAGGGGTTCAAGGCCAGGCTGGATGAGGCTTTGGGCAACCTGGGCTGGTGGGAGGTGTCCCTGCCCATGGCAGGGGGTGGCACTGGGTGGGCTGTAAGGTCCCTTCCAGCCCAAACCATCCTGGGATTCAACCAACATGGCCCTGGGGGGTCTGGCCAAGTCCTGGGGCAGCAGCAGACATGAGCAGGGAAAGGGGGGACATCAGCATCGTGGTGCTGACGGGGGCTTGGGCACACAGTGAGCCTCCCCCTCGCCTTGCTGTGACACCGTGACACCCTCCCTGCTCTGTGGTTACACCTGCGTGGAACCGTGACACTCAGCTGGTGGCTCAGCCTCGGTCGAGAAGAAATCTCAAAGCCCAGCCTAACCCCCCAGGGTTAAAAATACACCCCCCTGACAGCTCCGGTCAGCGCCCTGGAATAGCTCGGGTCAGGCTTCGAGGGAGAGGTTTATCTCCTCTCCGAGAGGCAGCGGTGGGATGGGACGGGTGGATCCATCCTCACCAAACCCAACCGGAGGTGCCCGATGGCCACCCATCGCCCTGAGGCCCCCGCTGCCCCCAGCCCCGCAGGGTGCTCTGCCTGCCCCAACCGCGACGTGTCTGTGCACCGGGGAGGTTTGTCACTTCCCCTTCCCAGGAACAAGGTGTGTCGCTGGGAGCCGCGCTCCGGCCCGGCTCACACAGGGCTGCACGATGGCTGGGAACGAAGAGGTTCCAATGGAGCCGCGACTTTCCCCCATTTGCATGTCCCATCGGGGTAATTGTGCAGCAAATTATGCATGCAAATGAAGGCTGGCCTTCTCCCACAGAAATGTATTTAATGAACATGAACAGGCTGACGAAGCCGCAGAAATCAAAGCCATTCAAATTGAAGGCTGGAATTGTGATCCCCCAACTCTCCCCTGCTGCTGCTCCAGGAGCACCGGGAAGGGAAGCGGCACCCGCACCCCTGCACCAGCATCAGCACCCTGCACCCGCAACC
>NW_010107674.1:1176-1870 GCF_000699245.1 Pterocles gutturalis | reverse complement strand
AGCATCCGCAGCCCAGTGCCAGCATCAGCACCCCTGCCCCAGCATCAGCACCCCAGTGCCAGCATCAGCACCCCTGCACAGCACCCCTGCACCAGCACCCACACCCCCGAGGCAGCCCCCCTGAACATCCCACCCTGGCTGTCACCAAACCCGACCAGTTTAAAGCATTTTTTGTGCTCAGGTGTTGAGAGGAGCTGGGATTTGGTACCCCAGCATCGCCTCCCTCGGTCCTGGCTTCCCTGGGAAGCTGAACACCCCCAGCCCCATGGTTCCAGATGGGAGCTGGACACCCCCTGACCCCCACCCGGTGCAGCAGGGTCTGTCCCAGGGAGCTCCCTGGCCTCTTTACATCCACACATCACTTAGAGGATGTAGGAGCTGATGGAGAGGACGTGGGAGATGCCCCCACAGCCCTCGCCCACCCATAGCTCACCCCTGAGGGTGCTGGTCCCCTCCCTGCCTGGGCTCCCCGAGGAGGGTCTCTCCCCACGCCCAGACGTGTGGGGGGGCTGGAGGGGTGCAGGCGTGGAAAGGGTCCCTGTCTGCTCCTCAGTGTTGCAATGGTGAGGCACCTTCCCATCGCACACCACGGGGCAGCAGCCAAATCCAGAGGCATCCCCAAGCTGGTGACACCAGCCACATCTGGGGCTCGTGGGGGAGGACACTGCTCCGTGCTTACGGCCCCCCTCCCCAC